>NW_010363463.1:412310-474413 GCF_000414095.1 Morus notabilis | reverse complement strand
TTGGTTTCGGTTAGTGTATGGATTCTTATGGAAGATGGATTGTATTTGTTTGAAAAAAGACGAGTTTTTTTTAGGTTATTTAGAGGGATTTAGTTTCAGTAAGTATTTATGTGTGAATTTTTTTGGGTTTAAATTGTTTTTGGATTGGGGTTTTATCAATCATTTTTGCCTTGAAATTGCAATTAACTTTCAGAGAGAAGAAGTTAATCTTTACAATTGTTATCATTAATATTTTTAATCCTCTATTTTCCTGGTTTTATTTCCTAATGGCCATTTTTGAATTTGTAATTCAAGTTAATAGAGAGCAGTGCAAGAGAAAATTGGCCCAATAAAAGCATAAACTTGGAGTTACAGAGCAGTGAAGAATTTTGCTTCTATATGGTAGGAAAAATTCTGTGATTGGATGACATGATAAATGTGTAGACGGCGTTAGTCAAAGTAGTAATATTCTTGTAACATTTGTTTCACATGGCACCTCTTCTGAACCCATCAGAGATTCATGCCACTTCTGTGTTGTTTGCAGCTCCTGTTGTGACCGCGGAGCGTCTGAAGAGGTATATTGCCCATAAATTATGCAGCGAGTTGCCAGAAGGGCCATTCTCCATTGTTTATATGCATAGTACTGTACAGAAAGAGGATAATTCTCCTGGGATAACTATCCTGAGGTGGATTTATGAAGACCTTCCATCTGATTTCAAGGACAGGCTTCAAGTTGTATACTTCATCCACCCAGGGCTCCGCTCGAGGCTTGTATTTGCCACTCTCGGTCGATTCTTCTTAAGTGGAGGGTGAGTTATTTTGTGATATGTGTTGGACTAATAGATCTAACCAAATTGTTCTTAGTGTAAGTCCTTAGTCGCATAAGTTTTCAGTTGGGTGTAATTCTGTGTGATCTGGAGTATTTAGGCAGTTTGCTTACTTAGTTGAATCTGATAGATATTAGGTTTCCGGGTGCTGCTTTTGCCTAAATAAATTAGCCGTGTATGTAGCAGGGGAAAAATATGATGAATGTTGTACTGTCTCCGGCTGATTTTTTTAGGTCTTCTCTGCTAAAAGTGCCTTTCCTTGAAATTATTCCATAAAAAAATAACTTGTAAAAGGATAAGTCTAATACATAGGAACCAGACCTTGTAATTTAAAGCAGGGCACTCTGCAATATATAGCTAGTTGAACGGAAGCATGGAGCTTATGTGGTTTTCATCATTTATGTATTCTCTAGTTGAAATTCAAGAATTGTGAGAAAATTCAGATATTCATATTTAGTTTATTTCAAGTAATATCCACTTTATTTCAGTACTTGTCTCAGTTTTTCTAGAGGTGTGAGATGAGTGACGCATCTTTTTGTGAGCGAGACACCACCAACGGAAGGCTAAGTTTTGAGTGAATTTTGTGTGCAAGCATGCTTCAGTTCTTATTTCTAGTTCACCATTGTTTTATCATGTTTATATTTTTGATCCACTATTTCTTTTCCGCTTAGTGTTTATAACTATTATTTCGGTAGTGACAGCGGTTCTAATTATTATATTAGGTGCATGCGATTATCTATTTTATGTGAGTAATGAGCCTTGAACTATTGTATTTTCCTGTTCAGACTATACTTGAATGCTTCTATTGTCTAAATACCTCGAATTCTCAAATTTTGGTTTTCCCTATTGGGAAAAAAAAAGAAAAAAAAAACCATTTAGGGCCCCTCTATGTTAAGGTTGAAAATGTCAAGTTCAAATAAATTTGTCCAAATTTACACTCGTTTTAAATGGTTAAGTTTCTCAAAGCGATTAAGAAGCATAACATGTAAGTTGTTTCCAGTTATTTGTGGTCCTAAATTCTTTTTCTTTTTACTGTAGTCTGTATTGGAAGATCAAGTATGTAAACCGCTTGCAGTATCTTTGGGATGATATAAAGAAGGATGATATCGAGATTCCTGATTTTGTGAAATCTCATGATGATATTCTTGAGCACAGACCACTAACGGATTACGGTATCGAACCAGACCCTTTCCACTTGTCCGAGGCTCCATCGACAGCTTACTCATTTGGGAGGTATGAAGATAGATGGGCATCAAGGGAATACATTTCCTAATCTGGCTTGTGTTTGATCCAAAGTAGTTGGATCATAAGGTTTTACACTTCTACTAAGGTATGGTTTTGATGGATATGACGCAGGCATTGTATGTAATTATCCTGGTTTTGTGTTATGTACCTCTTTCTCGTATACTAAATTATTAGTTTCAAGAGGTTGACTGCCAAATAGCATTGCTTCGTGTGGCTTGTAGATTAAAACCTATAATGTTTGGGGAATCTTCTTTCATTTTTTTTTTTTTTTGATCCCCTATTGTTGAACCGGGCATGTTGGGTTGTGGAAATAAGGATTTATGTGCAGTCTTTTCGTACTACCAGTATTTCTTGTATTCAACAATTTCAAGCAATAGAACCATTATTGTAATTTAGTTAGCGCTTTCTATGATAGTGTGTTTTTTAGCATCAAATGTGGTCAAAATCATATCAAGTGAAAAAATATTCAAAAAACAGTCATAGAATCTGGAAAGATCTTACCGTCGAAAATAGTCATGTTAGTAGGTTATTATTTCATAGTCAGACTTAAATTCTCAAATGTAGGGCTCGTTTGGTATATGTATTCAAACTAGCGTTTAAAATAGAGTTCTTGATTATGATTTTTGAAATTTAAATTTTTTGTGAGAAAAAATACTGTAATATTATTAAAACAATGGATTTATATTGTAGTAGAACCCATATACTAAACAGCCACATAGTTTTACGTTCTTGGACGCTGTCGATTGTGCCCGATAGCCATAGCCCCCCAAACTGCCGCAAAATGTGAGAAATTGAGATGCATTTTAGGAACACAACGAAGAAAGATGGGCAAGAACAACCGCTGCATAGCAGCATGCGGCTAGGTGCTGGAGTCGGAAACTGATCATTATAACCACCAGGTCTTATGGGAATTTGAAACTATTTTTAGGCTATCGGCTCAGTGTTCATTAGTCTTTACGGGGTTGAGACGACGCAACTAGTTATGAGTTGACTCATCAATCATTAGAGTTATTTTTCAGGTGCGAAGGCCCCTTTGGTCATGTCCGAGAGAGGCTATGGTTGGCCACCTCTCGCCACAATTTTTCTTCATCGGAAACAAAAAAAAAAAAAAAAAAAAAAACCACTTAAGATGATTATGGCAGTGTCTTCTCACTGATGATGAAGTATAATAATCATTTGTGAGTTTGCATCCAAAAACATACGGCACTGCTAAAGCCCTGGTGATGAAACTTAGCCAACGTTATTGTTATGTACCAGAAGTGATACATGTAACATGTGCGCCATGCGTTTGTGAAAGATGCAAACATTTCCACGTAATATGGATGTGACCGTTAAGAGAGAATGTGTGAAGTAACACAAGAAACTTCCTCAAATTGTCTCACCTGAAGTGATTAGTAAAAAATAAAAAAATAAAATAAAATCATCTCTCCTGAAGTGTACTTGGTTGGATAATATAAGATGTAACATTCTATTCTATTAGAAAAGTTAATATAACATATGTATTTAACTTGAGCGTTTTACGTATATTATCCTACTTTCAAAAAGAAAAAATCCATACTATACACGTATGTATTTTCGAGTTACACACCCTAATATCATATTTTTCCTACATGTAAGTAATTATGCACGTTTAATAAACAAAATGCATAGTTATTAATCTAAAACCATCTCCCATGCAAATGGCAATGTTAATACTATGCTTTTTAGTGTGAAAATGACACATTTAATATTTTATACTCCAATACATAATGCTATTTTAAACACTCCTTTTTCTTTGTCATAATTGTTAAGATTTGGAATTTATAGAAGGAAGCTTTTAATTTTAAGATAAATGCCAAAATTTAACCTACGCATTAAAAAAAAAGAAGATAATAATAAAACTATACGAACTTGGTGTTCAATTTGATACTAAGAAATAGCATATGTTATATTTAACTTTAAAAATAACACAGAGAATGATTTTCTTACATGTTTAAATTAAGAGAAGTTCTATGGTTGCTGGCATTACTTTTTCCTTACCTACAGGGTACGAAATTATCAGTCGTGCAATTGCTTTGACGTCGACAACCTCTGCGAAGAACACTCGAGGTAATCCTCCTCTGCACCTTCATAATCTCCACCGAAAATTGCCGTCGGCGGTGATGCGGCCACGAGGGGTTCGACAATGGGGAGTAACAGAGGATTTGATGACGGGGAACGGAGGGGGGCCAAGCTACTGATGGTGGTGAAATGCGAAACGGAACGGGGACATCTTCTCGAGATGATTCTCTGACAGGGGAGGGTTTAGGTCTGATGGTGGAGAAGTGAAGAAGAAACTCATATTTAGATTGTTTTTGAATAAATATTTATTTTT
The DNA here is from genome assembly GCF_000414095.1 of Morus notabilis. Taxonomy (NCBI): domain Eukaryota; kingdom Viridiplantae; phylum Streptophyta; class Magnoliopsida; order Rosales; family Moraceae; genus Morus; species Morus notabilis. Next base: position 470,009 of record NW_010363463.1, on the reverse strand, counting down.
TTTATTTACCTTCAATTTTGATCTCAAAATAAATAAGGTGACGTTTGGTTAATAGGTTTAAAATCATGGTTCATGATTCTAATTTTTAAAATTTAAATTTTTTATGAGGAAAAAATATTATAACAAATCATGAACTATGATTTTAAATCAGACCAAAACCCTTGAAATAAACGGAGTATAAGACTGTAAAACATGAAACCTTGAATCTACCTTTATATTTCTAGTCCGTTTAGTTGGAGGATTCGTTCTCTGATTTGAATTATGATTCATAATTTGCTATAGTATTTTATCTCATAAAAAATACACGTAAATTAAAAATAATTATAATCTCATGGTTCTAACGTATGACTTTGACTTGTGGAGTTGATAGTTGAAAAAAAAAAAAAGAAAAAAAACCCTTTTCCTTTCAGACTTTCTCTCGTAAGACATATGTATCAGTAAAGTCAGTTTCCATCTATATAAAATTTAGTTAAAATCACGTCAATTAAAAAATTGCTATTCGGCATTCTAAAACCACAACTCTGCATCACTTGGCACAATCCCGTATGATTACATAACCAATGGGTCCCACAATTCCATATGATTACATAGCCAATTCCTAAAATGCGCCACCTCATCCGGAGTCGTGCGGAGTTGGTATTTTCGTTGGTTTAAAAATAATTTTCAATACGAAAACGTGTATTTAGTGAATTGCATATAATAATATTTTATAAATTAAATTAATTTATATACGAATAAATAAATTAAATTAATTTATAAATAAATTTACTTAACGAATGTTAGATTGATAATTTGAGTTCTTTGACCACGTACGTTTCTTGTTCCAAACTTATTTAGAATACCCAAATTCCCTGTCAATTCTTTGAATCTATGAAAATGTGTGTGTAGGTACACCTGAAACAAAACAGGATAAGCAAACAAACACTCAAGTTTTTCACAATTACCAACACATGTACGACGTGAAATTTTTAGAGAAAAATTTTCCTTTCCTCACTCTATAAAACCGGCCATACTATGCTAGAGAAAGTAAAAATTGTGTTCTCTAATTTTCTGCAATCTCCTATTTATAGAGTAATAATCAAACTCCTATAAGAAGTATAAACTTTATCTTCAAGATAAAGTTTGATAATTATCTCCCACTTCTAATTAATTTTTTAAACAAAATCTACTCTCTCCCTTATCCCATATGGCCGACTACCACAGGAAGATTCCTCCTCGTGGTAAGCACAAAATTCTATTTTTATAATACAGTCTAATTTTGACTCAAATTTAAATTTCAATTTAAGTCAAACTTAATTTAATTTGAATTTTAATTGGACAACTTATCAAATAAGTCAATTGGATAACTTAGAAAAAAAACAACTGAATCCCAGAGGGATTCACGCTACATTGGGTGGGTACACCATGTAGACACCTCCACATGTGTGTTCTAAGATTCAAATTTAAATAATTACATTATTTAATTTATAATTAATTATCAATTAATTATTCTTGAGCGTTTTATTTAGAATCCCATAATTTTAAAATTTTTATTTTGCCCTTAGTGTGTTGTAGGATTACAAGGACAACTCGAAAACTCATAGACTTATAATTCTGAGCTATGATAAAATTAATAACTAATTAAAACTCTTTAATTAATTAATTAATTCTATTAATTCTAAAAGTTACTCCACTATAAACTTAGAATTGCACTATCGTAATTATAAATATAAATTACTTCTAAATTGACAAGTGTCCATTTGATATAGTCATTACATATAGATCAATCCTCCATAAATAATTTATAATTAGAGTTAGGTAAAATCCGTTAACCTCTCTAATTACATTTTTATTCTTGAGTACCATTGATTAACTAATGGACAGTGATTCATAAAATAAATTCATAAATCAGAGCTCTTACTAGTCCAAGTATCGAATCAACCTTGAAGAGAATTATTTATCTACTTCTTTTTCAAGAAGGAATGAATTTTATCTCATATAATAACATTCTCGGCTACTCACTTCATTATGTCTTCAAAATACAAGGAATATGATTCAACATCTCGAAATAAGACTCAAATCCATAAATGAGTTTTCTAATAGCTCAGTATTAAGATTGTTCTATATATGACCATCGATAGACTCAATTAGAATTTCTATACTTAAAGGAAATTATCAGAAATTCATATTGTGTATGTGTCCCGGTTCCACATAATCTCATTATGCGTAATACAGTCATTCGATATCTCGCTATATTAACAATGCAGATAACATCGTTCCATTTTAAATGAGAATAACATGTATTAGTAATGTTTTAATTAAAAATTTCAAACTTTAATTAAACTCATTACGATCATTATTTTGATTATTATCCTTAAATATTATCCTATTATATATAACACTTATATACAATATTAAAGGTCACATAAATAATCACGGAATTTTTAGTGATATTCATAAAATATTCAATAATATATGTACATAAAATAATGAATAAACTCGTTTATTAAATTAATAATAAATATCTTATTACATATCATACTTTTAGGACACCATTCTCAACAGTTATTGCGATGCCGAATGTCATTTTCATTGAAAAAAGAGACGCTATTTGGCATCCTAAAATCACAGCTCTACTTGGCACAATCTCGTATGATTAAATAATCAATTCTCTAATTTCTACTTATCTAGAGTGCGTCACCTCATCCGGAGTTGTGCAGAGTTGGTGGGACTGTTTAGTAACGTTTTTAAAATGATTTTATTTTCAATACAAAAGTAAAAATGAGATTGTTTTGAGAATTATTCTAGAATTGATTTTAAAATTGTGTTAGATTACTTTATTAAGAGATTGTTTTGAGCATAATAAAAAAGTGAAATCGTGTTTGGTTATAATTATTAATTAATATATTATAACATTGTTGACAAGTACTAGAAAATAAAAAGAGAAAAGGGAAAATAACTTTCAACCGTTTTTTAATTCCTTCACAAAAATTTTATTTTCATTTTTGTTTGTAAAATATTTACTAAAAAAATACGGTTTGAAAACCGTTTTTATTTTTGTGTCTCTAAAAATGTGTAAAAACGTTTAAAAAAAAAATCAATTTTGGACGCACCCGGTGCTTTTACAATACCAAATATCATTTTTTTATTGAAATTAGAGATGCTATTCCTAAAACTTAACTGTGCATGACATGGCACAATCCCATATAATTACATGCACAGTCCCATATAATTACACAAGCAATGAGTCCTACAATTCCATATGATTACATAACCAATATGCAAATACACCATTTTTCATACAGATCTTACATGAAATACCCATTGTTCATTTTCCCCTAGAGAAACTCCCTTTTTTCCTGAAAAAAAAAAAAAAAAAAAAAAATCATACGAAGCTTTTCTTCTACCTGAAATGGAAATCTCAAATTTTGGTCCCCCCATTTCCTGACCAAACTCGTTACTCACAAATTCATCACTTGCAAGCTCACAAGTTATAAAAAAAAAAAAAAAAAAAATGCTTCGAGCTCTCACTCAGAAACGCTCTGTCCACCACCACCTCAAAAGCCTCTCCTCCACACCCACCACCTTCTTCTTCACATCTCCCATTTCCCGAAACCCCTTAAACCCCACAAGAGCATTTTCCACATCTCCTTCTTCTTCGTCAGATGCGGAGCTCAGAAAATACCTGGGCTACACGGCCCTCGTCCTCTTCTGCGGCGCCGCCACCTACTACTCCTTCCCTTTCCCCGATAACGCCAAGCACAAGAAGGCCCAGATCTTCCGCTACGCCCCTCTACCCGAAGACCTCCACACCGTCTCCAACTGGAGTGGGACCCACGAGGTCCAGACCCGGGTCTTCCACCAGCCGGAGAATTTGGAGCAGTTGGAGAAGGTTGTCAAGGAAGCCCATGAGAAGAAGACCCGGATTAGGCCGGTCGGGTCGGGGTTGTCGCCGAACGGGATCGGGTTGTCTAGGGCGGGGATGGTGAATTTGGCATTGATGGATAACGTGTTGGAGGTGGATAAGGAGAAGAAAAGGGTCAGTGTTCAGGCTGGGATAAGGGTCCAGCAGTTGGTCGATGGGATTAAGGAGTATGGGATCACTCTTCAGAATTTTGCCTCCATTAGGGAGCAGCAGATTGGTGGCATCATTCAGGTTTCTGGGTTTTTTGTTTTGTTTTGTTTTGACTTTTGATATTAAGCTTTTTGTGGTCTTGAGTGTGGGCTTGAATTTGTGTGCTGAAATACTGTTCAATGACCATTTTAGTGGTTGAGTTATTGTTTTAAAGCCGAGAAGAACTCAAGAAGGCTTTGTCTGTATTATAATTTGGGCTGTGATTTTGTGCTGCTCGTGCTTTGATTTTGCCTTTTTGGGTTTGTCTTGAATTTGGTGTCGAGTTTTTCTGTGACTTGTTAGTGGGTTCTTAGTGTTGGGTTGAATCGTGTTCTAAAGCCCTGAATGCTTTTTTTTTTTTTTTTTCCTGGATTTCTCGAGGATTATTTTAGTTTTCTACCGCTTAGTTGGGATTATGTGTTGGTGGTTTATGTAAATCATTAGTTTAAGTTATCTTCTGCTTGAAGTTTTTATTAGAAGATGTCGGTTGAATTAGTATAAATCGGTGGTTTTGTCGTTGGGTTGTGAATTTTGTTTTCAGAAATGGATTTTTGGCAATGCCTTGATGGAAATCCATAAGGGATTCATTTGAGCTGATTGTCTAGCGACTAGCTTTTCCTTGCAGATGGTCTGACTTCTCATGTTGCAGGTTTTCTATTAATATCACGGCCGTTTAAGCATGTATCTAATCAACTTCAAAGCCTTTACATCAATGAAGTTAACACAGTATCTAACTGATTAGTAGATATGTAAAGTCGTGTGGTGTAAAAGTTATAATCAACTTTGCTTCCTTTCTTAAATCTCTGCATTACTTTCCGTCTATATGTTTTAGGTTGGTGCGCACGGTACTGGTGCAAGATTGCCTCCAATTGATGAGCAGGTTATCAGCATGAAACTGGTCACGCCTGCTAAAGGGACAATAGAAGTCTCAAAAGAGAAAGATCCGGAGTTGTTTTATCTAGCTCGTTGTGGTCTTGGGGGCCTTGGAGTGGTTGCTGAGGTCACCCTTCAGTGTGTTGAGAGACAGGAGCTTGTGGAGCACACTGCCATCTCAACCATGGAAGAGGTCAAGAAAAATCACAAGTAATCATTTGTTCCTTCTATTGGGTAAATTAGTCCACTTTCTAGTGTTCAGCAGAATTATAAGATACGTAATTTCTCACAAAATTCTATGTTCAACTTTTATGTTGTGACCGAGACCTGTATATTATTGACTGGCTGAATATATTTCATTACCGGAGCATATGGTTTTCCAAATCATTTTATGGAGAATAAAACTATTTGGCAATTGCGGGAGTAATTGTTTGATTTATTGTCTATAATGATTTGACCTTAATGGCTTTGTGATACGAGACTTTCTGTCTTCTGGGCGATCTGTCTTGTGGACTGAAATCATCAGCTATAATTTATTTTTCTGCATTGGTGTGCAAAGCTCTGGTGCATTATGCTCCTTTGTTTCTTTTAACACAATTCTCTCTTGTGTCCTCTCCACTTGTGTTTGTCTCTGCGCTCATATACATATAGTATGTAGTAAAGAATAACAGATGATCTATTTCTGCCATAGTAGTTAAAAAGTTCTTTCTTTTCTCAGGAAATTACTATCTGATAATAAGCACGTGAAGTACCTCTATATACCATATACCGATTCTGTTGTGGTTGTGAGGTGCAACCCTGTATCAAAATGGAAAGGTCCGCCAAAGTTCAAACCCCAATACACTACAGATGAAGCATTACAACATGTTCGGGATCTCTACAGGGAGAGTCTGAAGAAGTACAGGTACAGCCTTTCCCTAGGTCTTTTTGAACTGTATAATATGGAAATTCCTTTAACTTGTGCAGAATTTGGGGAATATGTGACTATATGTTATTTTAATTTTTATGAGAAAAAAGAAACAAGAGAGAACATACAGTTATTGTAGCTCGTAACGGCTTTTACTTGCAGAGAAAGACAAGTTACGGGTCAATCTGAAGAAAATGCTGAACAAAATATAAATGAGTTGTCATTTACAGAGTTGAGAGATAAACTGCTTGCTCTTGATCCTCTTAACAAAGACCATGTCATAAAAGTTAATCAAGCTGAGGCCGAGTTCTGGAGAAAGTCGGAGGGATACAGAGTTGGATGGAGTGATGAAATTCTTGGCTTTGATTGTGGTGGCCAACAGTGGGTTTCAGAAACTTGTTTTCCTGTGGGCACGGTGGCTAAACCAAACATGAAGGACCTTCAATACATTGAAGATGTGAAGAAGCTGATAGAAAAAGAAAAGGTACCTGCACCTGCCCCAATAGAGCAGCGGTGGACTGCCCGCAGTAAGAGCCCCATGAGTCCAGCTTCAAGTCCCTCAGAGGATGATATATTTTCATGGGTAATTTTATTTGTTGCCTTTTCCTATATCACATCGCTCTTAATTTGACAACACGTTCTTTAATTTGTTTGGATGTGCAAAGAAGGAGAATTTAAAATAGTACAAAAATAGTGATGAAGGGGAAATGCTGTTTGGTTTTACATTTTTGTCATGTCCTGCTGATCATTGTTTATTTGCAAGAAAACTCAAACGCAGGGAAAATAAAAATCTTACATTTATGTAGTGAAGTTGATTATCTGGCCTGCATGTAGTTGATGCTGTGATTCGTTTTGCGTCTTGTGTACTTAACCAGCGTTGGTTTGTTTCAGGTTGGCATAATCATGTACCTTCCTACCTCAGATGCTCGCCAGCGAAAGGAAATAACAGACGAGTTTTTCCACTACAGACATATGACCCAGACAGAGTTGTGGGATCAGTATTCTGCTTATGAACATTGGGCTAAGATTGAGGTATTGAACTAATCTAGATATATCTCCCTCTCTTAAAAACTTTTGATATCTCCTTGGTTATTATCATGAGCTAAGGGCCCGTTGAGTTCGCTGATTCGAGTTGAGATGTGATTTTATGTGAGCTTTTTACTGTAACAAAAAAGTTAGATGTGACTATTTCTGAGAGTTTTTTACTGTAGCAAAACTCGAATTTTAAACTCGAATCGGTGAAATGAACGGAGCCTAAGGCTGTGTGATATGATGTTTGTTTCTCAAACACCAACCCAATTCTATGCTTTTCTTTTCTTTTCTTTTTTTCTTTCTTTGTTGAATGTTGATGCTCATTTTCATCTTAAAAGGTTGGACATAAACGGTTGCTAAGATCAGATCACATTTGTCTGCAAAATCTCGTTTGTTTGTACGGAGTTTCCTTTTTATTTTTCTTGCAGAGCCAAGGAAATTAATCGTCATATCTGCATTTGCATGTGCACGCTTGCATGTGAATATATTCTTATCTTATGCCTTTTCCCGCTCATTTACTCATATTTTGCACAGGTTCCAAAGGAAAAGGAAGAGCTAGCAGCTCTCCAGGCTAGGCTAAGAAGGCGCTTTCCAGTCGATGCATACAATAAAGCACGAAAAGAATTGGATCCCCACGGGATTCTCTCCAATAACAAGCTTGATAAGCTTTTCCCAATGTCGGTAACTGTTTGAGAAGCAACCTGCATTCCTTTGTGGTTCATTGATTTTTTTTGTTAGAAGTTATTTGCATCCATCAATTTCACATGGTTTTGCTAGACATGATACAAACATTTTCTTAGCTTCAAGAATTATGACTACATTAAGGGGAGTTTTTGAATATAAAATACCTTTTTCAAGATTCCATATCATTCTTTTACGAAAATCCCTCTTTTTACATTCTGAGTGGTATAGTTGTTTATAAGCTTTGTTCATAAATGTTAATGATTGAGGCGTCAAAGGGTACTTAAAGTTGAAACTAGAATGGTTATGCCGTGTTTCCTGAGTCCCTCTGTAAACTAGCGCATACGGGGAAAATGAAAGTGTAGTATGGACCATGGAGAATAAATTCGTTTGAAGAACTTTGACTTCATAGGTCAACTAAGAGGTTAATGAGCAGAAGTCGGAGTAGGGGGTGAGGTGGGTCCCACTGTGTCGATGCCACCGCGAGGGGCCAACCCCACCTTTAATTTCAACTCAACCCGAGTTGGATGAACAACAGCGGGAATGGACGTTTGTTGGGATCTTGTTTCGATGATTGGTATTTTCCGGATTTGATATTTCATTTCACTAATTCAAGTTTTAAAATTCGAGTTTTGTTATAATAAAAAGCTCTCAGAAACAGTCACATCTAATTTTTTTACTACAGTAAAAAACTCTCATATAAAGTCACGTATCAATTCGAATTAACAAATTAAACGGGCATATATATTCATAGACACACACATTGGTAAGGTTTGTTATTAGATCTACATCAAATTCTTTAGTTTTATACAATTTTTTCATTTTTTTGTAATTTTGATGAAATTTATCATTTAAAAATATTCACTATCAGCAAGGTATCCCTGTGATAAAAAGCTACTTATCTTCTTATTGTGAAGGAATTAATAGAACTGAGTTGTGTGCCAAACTACCATGAGAAAGTGGGTTCAGTTACAACTAAAATAAAGTGAAATAATAACAAAATTCTTGAACTACATATGAATTTCCTTATCGTGTGTCTATGGTAATGCAAGAAAACTGTATAATTTGGGAAACACTGTATACTTCTTTCAAGGAAGACTTGAATATTCCTTTCCCACATTTTTTTATTTTCCTTTTTCTTTGGCTGTCTTGGGAGCCTAAGACCATATAGTTGTATTTGTATTCAGCGGACGAAAATATTTCAACTTTCTATAACTTTTGAAAAAACAATTCATAATTTTCATATTTCTCTTGTGATTCTTTCTGGTGCAGCTTCTTTGTGTATTTTCATAATTTTCAACATTATATAACATTTTTTTTTCCCCTTTTCGTCTGATGATATTCTTCATTTTCTTGCTTGGCGTTTTCCTTCATCTAAGTTGAATGGGAAGATATGGTTGTAAACTATCTCAGTAGTTATTATTGACCGCTCATGTTTTACATGTGACAATATAGTATTATTGTCGTTTACATAATTATGTTCACCATAATCGTTCTAGAGTATTTCATGAGAAGGCTAAAATCAATCCAGCAAAATAAGGTAGGTAATAGTAATGAATGATGATCCCATGAACAATTCTAACCCCGGACCCCGGTGAATGAATGAATTTCAATGCGGCAGAAGTTTCTGACCAATGTTGTTGGTACAGGTTTAGTCTTTTATCACGTTTTGATATAAGGTTTGTTGAAACAAATGAAAGTAAGAACGTGAAATAATGAAAGACACAGAAAAAATGATATCGTGATTCGGTAATTACCTACTCTATGGGGTCACGTTCAGAAGATGAACAATCTATTAAGAACTCAATTTACAACTCAACAAGGACTTGAACTTCTCAAGACTCCATCTCAAGACAAGACGCATATTAACTATAATTTCTTAATAGACTTGATGAGCGAGATCCCCTCGACTTACAATATTAAAATTCCTTCAACTAAGTTTCTCTCCCGAAGAATTATAAAAATTACAGACTCTCAACCTTATGTCTCAAACTCAGAAAAACTGATTACAAGACATACAAAAAAAAAGAATGAGACTTTTTAAATAGACGAAAAAGAACAGCTAATAAGATCTTCAAAATGATTCATTGCACTTCAATCTGTTGCAGTGTCTGTTACAACAATCACTGCAACAAAGTTGTAAAGCTACCGTCAAAAAACAAACTAATAATCAGACATATTAATTCTTGAAATCTTTTCATAACTGTCATATGAACCTAGACGTATTCTTAATAAGCATCTCGGAATAGGCCAGCTACAATATTACATCCAAATATCAATCACATCATCAATCACCAATTTACTAAACTTGGACTAAAAGTTAACTTTCAAAATAAACAACTTTGTGAAGTTTTCATATCAGCACAAACTTTTCAAACCACCAAATCGAATATCTCCAGTTGTCAATCTAATTTTCATCATATGTCAACTTATCAAAAATGACTAAAGTTGACTACCAAATCATATCAAAATGAATGACTTTAAACAGTTTTCAAATAACCAAAACCTTCTTAAAAAGACAAAACCAGCTGTCATAAAATCTCCGATTAGATCGATTACAAATCATGTCTAGAATAATATATATATATATATGTTTATTTTTTCCTTTAACTTATCATAGAATTCTCCATCAGAATAGACTTTTCTTTTTCCAATGAACATAAACTAGCAGTATTTAGTACAAAGATTGGCAAATAAGATGTCAAACTTACCATCCCTCAATGAAGCTCCCATCTCCTTTCTTCTTTGTACTCGACTCAAAACAACTTTTTAGTTGGTGGGGGATCAAAACGACACTAAAAGCTATGACCTCGTGCGTGTATTCGGATGAAAAGCTAAAGTAGGGATTTTTTCTACAAAATAAGAACCTGGCGATGGTGTAGTGGAGGTTGATTTTCCTGGGTCTCTGGGTTGGCCCTTGTGGAGCAATTAGAAACAAACAGCTAAAAGTGTATACTTGATGTGCCTTGGAGGCTCTTGTACTTGTACATTTTCACTAAGATGTTATTTATAGTTATTTTAAAGTCTCGTTTATTTCACTGATTTAAGTTTAAAATTTGAGTTTTGTTACGGTAAAAAACTCTAAAAAATAATCACATTTAATTTTTTTACTACAGTAAAAATGTCTCACATAAAGTCACATCTCAACGCGAATCAACGAACTAAACGAACCATAAACATCTCTCTATTGTGGTACTTACATATACACAAGTTGATGGAAGGGTAAAGTTGGTCCAATTTAGCTTTAATATTATACGGTCTTAATATTATAAAAAATGACAGTACCAAAATGATTTTATCTCTAAAAATAATAAATATAGGTGAAAAATCATATAAAGTGGAAAATTCCAAATGTCATGAAACAACTCGATGTTTGGGTTGATAATTATTAGAAGAAAGAAGTTTGAGATTTCGTTTTGCTCAATGTCCTCATAGTTCAATTATTGACATTGGTGTTATTAATATGTGTAGTTATTGTAAAATGTTCTAATGAAAAATTAACTAGGATAACTTATAATAGGTTTCTGGTAAATTTCTTTACCCCTTTTCATGTCTAGAATATTGTAGGCAGATATAGAAGATGTGAATTGGGACCCTTTGGTAGAGAAAAAAGCTGACAGCCACTAATGTGGATATTGACGCTTCAAAGAAATGTGTCATAATTCTAGTACTTCCAATTTTGATAAATCAATTGTACTGCCCCTTTAACGTTGCAAAGTTCGAATTATTGGAACTCTTGAAGTGCAACTGCCTTTTATTTTTCCCCTTTATTATTATTATTATTTTCTGGAAAAATTGAAAAGTTTGTTACATAATGGAGAATATTGCAAAAGCTGACGATATAGTACATGCTTGCATCGTGTTATTTTTTCCTTCGAGTATTGGCTGTAAAGGTGTGCACATAATAGTTGGTGGAAAAGAGAAATTTGCACTTTTAGACCCCCAACTAGATGCCTTCAAGAAAAAAGAAACCAGGGATTTTTTTTATTTTTTTAAGACCCCCAACTAGATGCCTTCAAGAAAAAAGAAACCAGGGATTTTTTTTTTTTTTTTTTTTTTTTTGAAAGGAAAGGGATGATAACATTCAACATAAAACACAAATTATATGCGAATATCCTCGTACCATGAAGCATAACCTTCAAAGGTAGACCGGCTCCATTAATACAATCTAATCATGCACCGTGTAAAACGCATGTTAAAAGCCTAAAAAAGAAAAATATCTTGACACACTGAGGGTCCGTTCAGTTCGCTGATTCGAGTTTTGTTACAGTAAAAAGCTTTCAGAAACAGTCACATCTAACTTTTTTACTATAGTAAAAAGCTCTCACATAAAGTCACATATTAACTTAAATTAAAAATTTGAATCCGCGAACTAAACGGACCCTAAGAAACGAGCACACATGAGACTCTAAGAAAAGACTCTGAAAATTGAAGAAAACATATGATTGATAAGGGTCACGATAAAGTAACACAAGGACACCAACTAAAAAAAAACAAACGGACAATACCACAAAGAGCAAACTCTTACGGATTGGACACACAGGAAGGTGGGGAGACTACCTCTGTTATCACAAACATAAAGCATAAAATTGAAAGTTTTCTTGTAGATTTTGAAATTCTACACAATGAAAGCCGTGAGAGACTATTGAGGTACAACTTTCACTCACAAAACCGTTGCAGGGACACAAGGCCACCAGAGTACACATCAATGTACATAATGGAAGCCTGATAAGATGAGGGTCACTTGACGAGGTTGGCAATATATACCGAACTCTGGCTTGATGCCAACGAAAGCATGTTGAAGCTGACACTTATCGATGCCAAACTCTTGGTTGAAGCTGACCCAAAAGGACGACGCAACACTTTTTTTCTTTCTATTACCAAGACCTCAAACTTGTAGGTTACGTTTGGAATTGATCCTATTTTTATTTTTTATGTTTTTGAGAAAAAAAAATTAAAACATTTTTAAAACGACGTTTGGCGCAATAAAAATAAAAAACGGAAATGAAAATAATTTTTTAATTTAGTGTAAAATGAGAGAAATGAAAAACGACTTTTAGTCGTTTTTCATTTATTATTTTCATTTTCTCCTCTCTCGAACAGAGAGAGAAAGAGAGACATTAATAAATTTTTTTATACTAAAAATAATCTCTTGATAAAATTATTAAACACATTTTTAAAAATAATTTCTGTTTGAGATTGAAAACGTTTTTATTTTTATTTTCATACAAAAAATAAAATAATTTTTGAACGAGTTTTAAAAAGGCGGAAGGAGGCAGTTAGCGGTTGCCCTTGCTTCAATTACGTTGTTCCTGAGCCGACAAATATTGATTCAACATGTTCCTGGCTTTTCAATCAAAACGGAGACAGGCTCTCGACTCTTTACCCCGACATGGAGATACATGCGAGTCTAAAGCATAACAGAAGCAAGAATGATAAACACAGAAAGCAAACATACAAATAGTCGAAAACTTCAAGGAAAAGAAAGCAAAAAAATACATATTACAAAATAGGCCGAGGTCACTGTAACCGACAAGCAAAAACTATTGTCTGCAGGTTCGTTTGATATGATGATTTATATCAGGATGATTCTAATTTTAATTTTAAAATTAAAATTATGATTCATGATTTTGAGTCTAAATTATAATTTTAAAATCACAATTAAAATTAAGGATTTGAATCACCTAAAACTAAGTGGGTAATTTTAGAATCAGAAGTGATTTATGGTTTAAAACATTACATCAGAATTCAAACATTGAATCAGAACCATCATGATCAAATATTGATTCTAGATGAGTCAAATAAGAACCACTTTTTACTTTTTATAAACAAACACTGATTCTAAATCAAAATTATGGTTCCGAGTTCAGAACCCTTACACCAAACAACACCTTAATCTTTTTAAGCTTAAACAAAACTCTGACACTATAGCGACACGTGGCGCAGTTTAACTGGGCAAGATGCTGGCTCAACAATGTGGCGACGTGGGAGTGGCTCAGCGTGCAGGTGCATGCCGGTGGTTTTGGGGCACGATGCAGCGAATGGGACACGCTACTTATAAGGGGTCTGACACCGGCTAATTTAGACGCCCCTGCTGAAGGAGTGAAAAACACTTGCGCACTGGACAAGTTTGGCACGCGATGGAACGACTGAGTAAAGGGCAAACTGAATAAAATTATACCCAAACTTGCCTAATTGCCATTTTTCATCTAATTTACCTAACACAATAAAGGAAAATAAATATATAAAGGGGGAAACTGAATAAAATAAACTATAATAAAATGAAGTGAAACTAAAATAAAAATCAAGCAAATAAAATCTTGAGAACAAAGTCAATTAAAAGTAAATAAGAGTGAAAATAGCTCTATTTTATTTTATAGAGTGACCAAGTTTCCACCGGTTTACACCTACTTAAGCATCCAAACTACTGATCTACTATAGTCTTGGCCTATATATAGCATCCAAAATACATACATACATATATATATGTATATATATATATATATTTAGTACTGCATATATTTTCACTGTGCGCGCAGGTGTACAGCTTTCGGTTCTATGCTGCAATAAACTGAATTCAGGTCCTCAAGCTTCCGGTAATTAATGATCCTTGTGAAATGGATCACAATGGCACATAGTTGCTATATTTTGTCAAAGAAATCAGATCGGTAGTGACAATTTGGGAGAAATAATTTTGATACCAAAGAAAAGAAGGCACCTGGCCAACTTGCTTTGCTTGCTGGTTGGTGCCATATATAGCTAGCGATATAATGCTAATTAAATACTAAACAATAACGGTTTATTAAGTACGATCTTCAAATGATAGATTGGGATTTTTTTCTTGGGAGCAAGACTAGGTCAAATATTATAAAAAAAATCAAGTCTCCAGCCTTCAGAAACTATCATAGATGATTAATGCATCCAAAATACATACATACATATATATATGTATATATATATATATATTTAGTACTGCATATATTTTCACTGTGCGCGCAGGTGTACAGCTTTCGGTTCCATGCTGCAATAAACTGAATTCAGGTCCTCAAGCTTCCGGTAATTAATGATCCTTGTGAAATGGATCACAATGGCACATAGTTGCAATATTTTGTCAAAGAAATCAGATCGGTAGTGACAATTTGGGAGAATTAATTTTGATACCAAAGAAAAGAAGGCACCTGGCCAACTTGCTTTGCTTGCTAGTTGGTGCCATATATAGCTAGCGATATAATGCTAATTAAATACTAAACAATAACGGTTTATTAAGTTCGATCTTCAAATGATATATTGGGATTTTTTTCTTGGGAGCAAGACTAGGTCAATATTATAAAAAAAATCAAGTCTCCAGCCTTCAGAAACTATCATAGATGATTAATGTGATCATAATTTATAGTGCAACAATGTTTATTCATAGGCTCAGTTTTCTTTTTGCCGTGAAATAATTAAATCTGTGTTTTGAGAACTGAGCATGCATGCATTTATATTAGTATAACATGGCATGAAATGGCTAATCATATAACATGGCATTTGATTTTCAAAATTAGATCAGACACATGAAATGGCTACAATAATAATTTGATTTATCCAGCATATATATATATATATATATGTCATTAATAATCGCAACATGATGCCATTAAAAGAAACAAAGAAAAGAAAAACTAATCGCAACACAATGTCAGTGTTGATTTTAAAGCACATATTAGGGGACCAAGTGCAATTTGTAGCATGTCTAGTGGAGAAAGTAATGCATGCTTTCGTTGAGGGAAAGCCAAAACCTTGAGATCAAATCCTAGTAATCAAATTATAGCTTCTTCACCAAAACTTTATTTTTGGCTTAGAGCGACTAGCCACTAGACCAAAACTTTGTTTATCACTTATAAAAACTTGAATATATATTTTTTTTCTTTTTTGTTTTTCACGACTTGATGCAATTTTTGTCAGATTTGCATACAAAAGTTGCTGCCCGGAACAATTTAAGTTGAGGATTTTGTCAACAATAATACCGTTTCCTCCGATACGTAAAGTTATACGTACAATTTATAGTCCCAGAGAAAAAAAAAATGCATAAATCCTATTATATATGCAGTATCATCATATAAATTTTCCAAATGAAAAGAGAAGAAAGAAACTGTATAACATTATTTAACCTACAAAAATCATTATTCAACAACAACAAAAACAACTAGGCGTGGTTAGAGTATGTATGTGTGTGTGTGTATATATATATGTGTGTGTGTGTGTGTATGTATGTATGTATGTATACACACATATCTGTGTGTGTGTGTGTGTGTGTGTGATGGATACCAGAGCCTCTTGAATATTATTGTCTTATGAATTTTATATATGCAATCTAAGAAGGAGTTAGAGCGGATATATAGATCCTTGAAACAAATGACAAACAATATTAACCTGCAGGCAATTATATATTAATATGCTATAATCAATGGGAAATTTAGAGCTTCTCTCAGAATTCATTAGAAACGACAAATTGTATATAATATGATAAGGCAACTATACGTTCCATGCAAATATGATGATCAACCCAACGTACCAGATTCGTGGCCTTCCATCAAAATAAAGTAAGTAAACAAACAAATAATAGCTAATTATTGCTTCAAAATGTAAAAACTAATAAATTATATCCTATACTAAAAAAATATGAACATATTGTATATCTTGCATAATTTAGTATCAAAGACAGACAAAACATAACACTCAAGCTTGTATTATTCTATGAGACGATCTTTTACCTAAGCAAACATATACTAAAACATAAATAATCCAATGGGTTATAATCCATATATAGGGAGTAATATTTACCTGGAAGATCACCCCATATTTTTTAGTACTCTTGGATGATGTTTCCATGTATAGATCATCTCAAAGTCAAGATATTATATACACACACACATAGATATAGATATATATATATATATACTTGATTTTTCCTATGGTCTATTTTTTTTTCTAAAGTCGATGAAGAAAGAGAGAGACAAAAGGGGCAAAAAAAAAAAAAAGAGATAATCGATCAAGTGGAGAATGCAAAAGAGAATAATGCTATACATGCAAAGAAATAAAAGAGGAATTTTTCACAAAAGTAAACTTGCCCATGATATATATAGAAGTAACATTGAAAAGCCTTAGGGTTTTTTCTTTTGTATTTTTTTTTTTTTTAGCGGTTGTTATATGTTGTGGAAGTTATGAGGGGAAAGCCCGACCAATGACGCAAGAGCCAAGGGGGGGACAAAAAAGAGGATTACATGGAGGGAATCTAGATTTAGATAATAGCAATATTATTTTAAACCTGTCGTGTCTAGTCACACTCAATTGTAGCATTCATGCAAGACAACCAATTAATTTGTCCATAGCCATAAGTTCTCTTACACCCTCCTATTAAAATAATCAGAAATACAAAACCCATGCCATAACCGAACAAGTTTTCTCCAACCCAAAAAAAAAAAAAAAAAAATTTAAAAAAAAAAAATTTTTTTTAAAAAAATAGTAAAATAAACCTGTCGTGTCTAGTCACACTCAATTGTAGCATTCATGCAAGACAACCAATTAATTTGTCCATAGCCATAAGTTCTCTTACACCCTCCTATTAAAATAATCAGAAATACAAAACCCATGCCATAACCGAACAAGTTTTCTCCAACCCAAAAAAAAAAAAAAAAAAATTTAAAAAGAGAATATTATTTGTAGAAAAATAAGTAAAAAGAAAAAAAAGGAATAGCCAGCTCATTTCCCCTAATTTTGGTGTCAATAATTTCTCCACAACCATACAAAAAAGGTCAAATAATATTAATTAAAATAGGAAAACTCAGAAACACGCTAGCGTAAGAGACTGAAATTGGAATAGAAAGGATTATTAGACTTTGTTTCATTTAGTCTTTGATTTATTTTGGTCATAAAATGGGAAAGCTGGTTAGGGACAAGAAAGAAATGAAAAGGGACATAATAAGTAGGCCATAATTTTTAGACCCAAAGAGGGATCAATAAATACACAACAAGGAAGACTTGACAGGCCAAAGGGATGCTTATAAGGAGTTTTGAAAAGATTGACCTCCCTCTCTCTCTCTCTCTCTCTCTCTCTCTCTCTCTCTCTCTCTCTCTCTCTCTCTCTCTCTCTCTCTCTCTCTCTCTCTCGTCTATATCATATTGGACCCTCAGACCCCAAGAAACTCAGATTCTCCTTGTCTCATCTCTCCAATGAAACTGCATTTCATACCATGTCATGATTGAAAAGAAAAGGCTATACCTATGATTAAGATGAACACGAAGAAAAAAAAACACACACACAATAACACAGAGGAATCGCAAGAATTATAAGAAAAGGAAAAACAAGAGTACTAACTGAAAAAAGAGGGAAACTCCACGAGATCATTTCATGAAGTATATAGTTTTTTGATCCGCTTCACATTAATCGAAGAAAATATGTATTATACGTATATGCCAAAATAATATGACGAAAACATACGTATATATAATATCTATATATGTATACATATAGTGTGGTAATAAAACAAGAAAACAAAGAACATGACACAAGAACAGAGATAAGCAGAAGTAAGGAAAAAAAGAAAAAGAAAACACTAGGTCCGAAAAAACTCGACGAGATCATTTCATGAGCTTTTCTTCCACTTCACAATCAAAAGAGACTATTTTATATCTATATATAAGAAGATATCAGAGAAACTAAGATATATGTAGAGATCATATTATAGAGTGGAAAAGTAATATTACGATTTTTAAGCTCAATAATATCAATAATTTAGAAGTCATGAGAGTGGTGGTGATACATTGCCGGGTTCATGCCTTGATGATGTTGATGGTGATGATGATGATCTCTGTGGCCACTGCTGTGACTGCTATCATCGTCACCGTCCATTCTGGACCCTCCCATTTGCGTGGCTCCAAGATTGAGATAAACCAACCTGGAATCGATATTCCCCTCTTCATTCATCGGAGGGTAAATAACTGTAGGAGAAGCGTTACTATTGGTGTTGCCGCAATTCGCATTTGTATTGTTATTGCCTTCTTCACGCGAGAGAACCAAAGCAGCCGATTGGACAAGCTCAAGGCAAAGCCTGAGCTTGTTCGGTTCGATGTGAGTCAATCCCGGGACAGCTCCTTTGAAGAGGAAATCGGAAGTTAGGGTTCGGAGAACGTCGAGTGGAGTGACACCGTCGACCGTTCGGACATTCGGGTCGGCGTGGTGGTCGAGGAGGACCGCCACCATGTCGGGCGAAACCATCTCGGAGGCGACGTGGAGCGGGGTCTTGCCGGCCGGCCCGGCGGGGTAATTCACGTCCGCTGCGCCGAGCTCGAGCAAGGCCTTGACTACTTCCCGGCTGCAATTCTCCACGGCGTAATGTAGGGCTAGCGCCTCGTCGAGGTTTAGGCCTTCCCCCATTACCATAAGCTTGACAAGCTCGACGTCTGAGGAGTCGAGGGCGCGGCGCATTCGGCGGATTTTTTGGTCCTCGAGGTCGGCAGCTGCGCCGAGGTCGTGGTGGTGGTGGTGGTGGTGATGGTGGTGGCCGTGGTGGTGGGGGAGGAGGGAGCGGCGGGCGAGGGAGGATTTGAGACGGAGCTCCTCGATTTTCGCGACGACGTCGATCGGGAGGTGTTTGGCGAGGACTTCTGGCGGGAGGCCGGATTTGGCCACGAGGTGGGAGCAGGTTGTCCAAAGTTGCTGCATGTCTTGCTTTCTTGAGGCTAATAACACTTTCATTACATCTTCAATTGAGGCCTTTTCTACCATGCTTGCCAATTGTTTCTGCCACAAACCCAAAAAAAAAAAAAAGTTAATTAAGGGATATATTTGTAATTGGAATTGCATTAATGGGATGGTATAAAAAATG
Source organism: Morus notabilis (assembly GCF_000414095.1). Classification (NCBI taxonomy): domain Eukaryota; kingdom Viridiplantae; phylum Streptophyta; class Magnoliopsida; order Rosales; family Moraceae; genus Morus; species Morus notabilis. The sequence continues at coordinate 450,556 of NW_010363463.1, read as the reverse complement.
ATGGGATGTTTTTCTTTTGAAGATTTATGTTGCTCGAGAGTAGTAGAGTAGAATACTAGTTAGTAGAAGTACTACTTTTTTTTTTTTTCTTTTTTTTTTGGCTTTTAAATTGTTTTTTCCTTTCTCGCAGTTTGGTTTTCTTCTTTTTGTCGTTCAAAACCCCAAATGAGGAAAGTGAATTTTGAGAAAGATGTGATTTTTCTCACTGTTGAAGACAAGACCGGAGGGATTAAGATCTAAATTTAGCAAGTCAAGGGTGTGTATAAAAAGATAAGAAAATTTGGGAAATTCGAGAGACTTGAAAGTGGTACATGAAATGAAATCAAGCTATATATATATATATATATATAACATATAAACACCAATACTCAACAGAATTTCACCTCAAAAGGACGAGAATAATAGAGGAGAAGGAAAATGAGAAGGAAGCCTGAAATTGGTCAGACATAAACGATGAAGAGATCATACGATTTTAGTGAAAACAAATTTGAACAGCTTCATTAATTACTGACAAAAATGATTAAAACCCAATTTTGACACAGAAAAGATAAAAAGGATAAAGATAGAAGAAAAATAAGTATTGGGATTGCCTTATTAAAACCCACTTCACCCCATAAGATTATAATGGGATTCCCAAAAACACAACAATAAACGACTACGAAAAAAAAAATAAAAAAAAAATCTCAACCCACTTCCCCAAAAGCAACAAAACCAGTAACAAAAGTTAACAATAATATTAATTTTAAAAATTCCAAAAAAAAAAAAAGAAAAATAAAACGTAGGACTGCACAAAATACACCCTCACTCACACTAACCAAGAACAAAAAAAAAAAAAAAAGTGATCACCACATAACCAGAGTTAAAAAGAAAATTATTATCAGAAGAAGAAGCAAACAAAGAAAAACAAAAACCTGAGTGAGCATTGCGAGCTGTTCAACGCCGAAGGATCTAGCGGCGGCGAGAGTGTCGAGAGCAAGATCAACGGCTGAGGTGCAATGCGTGTGCCAACACCCTCTCTCGCCGCAATTGGGCCTGGGCTCATGCTTCTGAGGAACTATGGAAACTTGTCCGCTGTACAAGAACTGAAGAAGCAACAAGAAAACCTCGTACCCAACAGAGTTCACCGGAATCACAGCCGAATTCCCGGGCCTGCCGGCCGCGGAGCTTCCCGAGCCCATGGGCCGAGGCCCGGAGGAGGAAGGGGAGACCGGGTCGAGCCCGCCGGAGGGAGGGTCCGGCCCGCAGAAGAACTTGCGGAAGAAGAGGCTACGCGCGGCGAGGATGCAGCGGTGCGCGTGGACCAGACGCCCCTCCACGTTGAAGGTGACGTCGCTGAAGGCCTGGCCGTTGATCAGGAGGTTGAGGTAATCAAGGGAGAGAGATCGCATCGACTCTTCTAGGCTGCTCATGATGATTATGATGATGATGATGATGATCAACGGTGGTGATGGTGTTCTTTGTGTTTGATAGTCCTTGGGTTGTGATATGGAATCAAATTGAGAGAAGGGAAAAAGAGAGAAACTTTGGTTAAGAGACAAATGGGTTCATTTTGTTTCTCAAGAAGAAGAAGAAGGAGGAGGAGAAGAAGAAAAGGAGGAGAGTGTTGTAATTGTGTTTTAAGAGATTCTATGTCTTAATGAGAGTGGTATTGTATTGTGTTTAGAGATATTTTTAGAGAGAGAGAGAGCGAGAGAGAGAGAGAGAGAGAGGGCAATTTGGGTGGCTACTCCGGGCGGCTGAGGTATTTAAAAAAGAAATCCAAAAAATAAAATAAAATAAAGTAATTGGATAGATTGATTATTATTATTAGCTATTATTATAGTTAAATAGAAATGGAGAAAGGGTGAGAAAATGATGGGTCATGGGAGGGTTGGGAATTTTAATATAACTATTTTTAATGGGATATTGAAAATTTTGACATATGTGCATTATTACCCAGCATGTCTTGCTATTGATAAACAACATTAATTAATGACAAAGCTTGATTTTTTTTTTTAAGAATGACATAACTTGATTTAATTAGTTGAGGTTTACCAAAAAGAGACATGCAATTCTACATCAATAAAGTTAGTAACAACTCTCCTTCGTTTAGTTATGACACCTCGATTAATAATTTCTAAATATACGCGTCTATTACATTTATAATATAAAAGATTATCTTCTTTTTTCTTCATTTTCCTTTTGTTTTTCATAAAAATTATTAGCATCAATTAGAGGAATATATATACTTTTTATGGACACAAAAAAAGGAATAAGAAGATGATATGTGTGTGGTTTCCAAAAAGGACAATTTAGGATGCCCTATTGCAATATAATAGGTCATGACAATTCAAAAAAGAAAAGAGAAGTTTATATGGGAAGTTTTTATGGGTTTTTTTTTTTTTTTTTTTTTTTTTTTTTGTTTTAAAAATCTTTTTATACCCCCTTATTGGTGCATTATTAACTTTCGAAGTTTAAGAGAATGGTAATCTACTTTCTAGCCCACTATCCAGAAGTACTGCCTTGAACAAAGAGTTTTCTTGTCGACAAAACGCGTGTGATTTAGAGTGTATTATTGGATTCGGTTAGAGTAGTTGTTATAAGGGAAATCTAGAAGAATGTCTTCTAAGTATACCAATTTAATTAAAAGGATTTAATTTATAATGTCAAAAGATTATTTTTTTCTGTTTTACCTCTCTATTATAGGAACCACAAAAAAATTATGGTCAATATTAAAAGTCTAAGAGAGAGTTATTCTTGCACATGTGGTACAATAATAACACTATCTATAGACAATGTTTGGTTCTAAGTACAGATCATATCTATCAAGAGACAAAACATAAGCAATAAGCTGATTTTTCGCTTAAAAAAAGTTGATTTCATCTTTGAAACTAGATAGCCGAACTTTTCACGAATTCAGAACTTCGACAGTCGTATTAGTATAATTGTATATATTGACAAAATATTCATAATATATATTCATTTAGGCTCCGTTTATTTTATCAATTCGAGTTTAGAATTTGAGTTTTATTATAGTAAAAAACTCTCAGAAACAGTCACATTTAACTTTTTTACTACAGTAAAAAGCTCTCACATAAAATTACATCTTAACTCGAATTAAAAACTCAAATCAGTAATGGAAACAGTCACATTTAACTTTTTACGGATGGAAACAGTCACATCTATTATTTTTTTTGTTGAATCATGTATGTATGTATATATATATATATAATGTTATATATACATCTTTAATATATTTCAAAAAGTATACAATTGATTATGGACTTCATTCCAACTTCCAAGTCAGCTATGAAATCATTGTAAATTTGTAATTCGGGTATTATGGACAAAATTGGCTCAATGAGTCATGTCTTTTATATATCCTAAATTCTAGTAGTAGGAACATGTTTTTATTTTTCTCTTGTTTTTATTCCTTTTAAGCTTATACGTGGACCAAAAATTGTTTATATCTTAAACTCTAAATTTTCATCATTTATTTCATAACTGATTGCTGTGAAAGCACTGCTAGACAAAGTTTTAAGTGGGGCAATTTTCTGTTTATTCGATGCACATGCACAAAGAGAGTCAACAGGTAACTATTGCTTTCTTTTGAAGTGGAGGTTCTGATTTTGATAATAAAAACTACATATATATATACATATATATATATATTTATATACATATATGCGAGTTAATCAAGTGCAACTTATGAATAGCGCATGTTTTAGTATTCTTTTCTCTTTTTTTATGATCAGAAAACCAGTCTGAAGTGTTAACAAATATTTCTTTGACAAAGATTTCACTAAACTGCACTCGAAAAAGAATGTATATTGTAGTAGCTATTTGCCGCGCAGTCTCGAGACCAAAAAGTCTGCAACTTCACATGCAATTAGGGATTCATATCAAAGGATTTTACCATGTAATAATATTATGAATCTATGGCATCCACAAATTTTTATTTATGCCGATAATAAGACAGTTTTTTATGATAGAAACTACTATTTTATTTATCATAGAAATTGTAATTTAATTGTTAAATTAATTTTTTTTATATGAAGAGTCATTAATCAGATCATTGAAAAACTATAATCTAATGGTTGAAACAATAATTTCTATCCATAAGGATAAAATATCAGTCCCTACCACAAAAGTTCTCCGATAGTAAATGTAAAACCTCAACAAAAACTCACATTTTATATTCAAATCTTAATTACCATATTAATATAAGTACTCTAAATACCGAATCACATGTTCTTTTAATAGCTCGGATCACAACTCAAATTTTTTAATTACAGTATTTTATCTTATAAAAATTTAAATTTAACTTTTAGAGTCAAATTTTAGAACTCGATTTGTGAAAAAAATAAAAATAAAAAATGTTATAAGAAAGGTAGAAATTAAGGAAAATGGAAGAAGTGGGCAATTAAGTGTAGATTGGAATAAAAAAGACAGAAGTATATAACAAGGGGAGTGGGTGGGGCCAAGAGGGGGGGGCATAGGAAAGTGTGTCGGCTGGGTCTAGGGGGTTCAAGATTCACACATTGGGACTGGTGCCAACGAACCCCCTCAAGTTTATTAAATTAGGGACCATGAGCCTGCACGTGGGACAAGACTTGGCACGTGTGATCCGGTATGTAATGTTTATGAACTATCAACGACAATGGAAAAAGATCAAAACAACTGTTTCTTTTGTATGGTTCCGTTAAAAGAGAAAGAGAAAGAGAAAGAGAAAGAGAAAGAGATGGATGAAGAAAGAAGCTGTTGTTTTGCCCCCAAATTGATCGAAAGAAAGAAAGGGGCAAAAAAAAAAAAAAAAAACAGAAGAAGAGAGAAAAAAAAGAAAAAGAAGAAAGAAAAATCAAATCCCTTGGATTGACAGCACAACCCACTGACTGTCATATGATTTCAAAGACCCTCGATTTGACATTTGACTTGTCTTTTCACGTCCCCCCACCACAACTCCAAAACCTCCTTTTATTTGTATTGCATGTCCTCTCTCTCTCTCTCTCTCTCTCTCTCTCTCTCTCTCTCTCTCTCTCTCTCTCTCTCCCTGACCACTGCAAATTGCATATTATGTATATATGTACACACATCTCTATCTCAGTTTTAACCACTTCTATGTGTAACCCAATGGTAGTGCTAAGGCATTAATAATACAATTCGATTGCTCTTGTTACAAAGACACACTTCTCTCTCTCCTCTCTCTCTATCTCTATCTACTTAAGTCTAATTCACTTCGTAAATTTGAGTTTTTAATTCGAGTTGAGATGTAATATTTTCTAAGAGCTTTTAACTGTAGTAGAAAAAGTTAGATGTAATATTTTCTGAGAACTTTTAACTGTAATAGAAAAAAATTAGATGTAATATTTTCTAAGAACTTTTAACTGTAAAAATTTAGAACTGAAAACTCGAATCGGGCTTAAATGACACACTTCTTCAATTCCCATTGGAACTTCATTTTCATGGAAAGTTTGGATTGGACCCACCATAATTGCAAGTGATCCGTTCCTCTAGGGTTTTGCCCCCCCTTTATTAGCACCAATTCAAACACTAGTTAATGATCTATCTAATTTGCTCTACTTGGCGTGCATCCACAATATTTGTCCATAAAATTTTTATCATTCCGTCTTATATGTACACATGTATATGTATACAGACACTAATTAGAACATGCCTTGTCTCTAAGTGTCAATAATAAAGGCAAGGAAAAAAGGATTCAAAGAATTGAATTGTCTCACTATAGCTTCAAACTAATTAAAAGGATTTCTTTAATTTGGTAATATAATGTAAGATTGATTATGCATTAATATATATATATATATACATAAAGGATTGATATAATTGGAAGAGTATTCTACAACTTGTTTTTCATTTTACAAATTATTAGATGATATATGACATAATTTATAAATAAGAACAAAAAAGGACAAAATAAATGAAGTATTTTAATTAGCAGAAGAATAGTTACAAATATTTTTAGGATAACTACAAAATGAATCAAGCGGACCCCATTTGGGATTTATATGAGAAAACGTTGGCGTTCCAATTATTTGGAGGGTGGACTTATGACGGGGAAGGCTATTTTGTAACACTGGTACGAATTATATTTTAACTGTTGAATTATTTTTCAACAGTTTAATCTGGAGTATGAGCAGTTTTGTGTCGCAACTTGTAAATTTTTAATATGAATATGTACAAATTTTACTTTTAAAAAAATTAATATGACGTTTAAAAAAAAGTGTTCCTGCCAACGAAGTAAAAATACATATTTTACTATAAATATTCCCTTATTTGGAGTTTCAATGCAAAGAAAACTACTGGAATTGTTTTATGTATTACTTCGTAATTACTATTGAGTAATTATATAGTCTCTTTATAATTTGTCAATTTACTTTTTATGGATAGGGAGGGAGTAGTTATCATCAAGGAAAACCACCACATTATAACTAATTCAGTTGATACCCATTAGTAGATCCACCGATCATATAGCCTTTACTCAATTTAGTTAAGAAAAAAGTTCGACAAAAAAAGTGTTAGGATTAGTGCCCTAAAGAATGAATAAATTGGATGTATTTTGACATTTTTATAATTGTGTATCCTGTTTACTTTCATATTGTTCATTGTGTGTTAAGAAATTAAAGCTAAAACACCGAGATTATTAATACTAAATCTTGAATTGTGCATATACATGGTTTACATGAAGAAAGATATGATTGCAAAATGTTAGTCGAAATATATAATCCATGAGAGATGTGAATGTTTGAGGGGAACAAAAATACTAATATCTTTAGGGCTTCCACGATTTTAAGGAGGAAGAATTTCATAAAGGGGCTTGATCTGGGAGCAGGTTTATGGATTTCTAATGCAATAGATATTTGAAATTATTTTGTGGAGATGTTAACACATTTAGGACAAGTTTGATAGTGCTGTAGATTTTAAAAATATTAATGTTAGCTGTGCTTAAAAAAAGTTATTATAAAAAGCAGCTGAATATTTGGTAAACTGTAATTATACAAGCATTAATTCTAGAGATATTATGGGTATTATGAAAGTTTCATTAATTCTACTTCAAGGTGATTGCCACACAATCTAAAAGTCAAAGTTGTCTTTGGGCTGCTTCTGATTTTGACTATAAGTTCTTCAAAAATTCTTTAAGAATAACTTTTTATGGTTTTTTAAAACACAAATTTTAGCTGTGTATGCCTAGAGAATTGATATTGGGCTCCAAGAATCACTACCAAACATACCCGTATTCTCCTCTACAAACCCCATGTTTTGATGAGATTTTTGAAGAAGAGTTGTGTGGTTTGTTCCAGCCTATGATCACTGTAGAGTAAAATGCTCGATTAGGAGCAATTCTAACAGAAAAGGAGGTTAGAATTAATGTGGTTTACAAGGTCATTTCCATGCTTATTGTTCATAGATTGAGACAGTTGCTTAATTCAAGATTTAATCTCTCCTAATCAATCTATCTTTATTTTGAGTAGAAATATAACAGACAATATTGCAATCATTGCCCAAGAGATTGTTCATTGCCTTATAGAAAGAAGAGAAGTCGGTTGATATGAAGAAGACGTATGACTCTCTTGAAGGCTAGGGGCTGCCAATTTTAGGGAGCACATAATTATTTCTATCAAGTTTCTTTCTAGATCTATCTTGCGAGAAACATTGCCTTATCACGGTGGTCTCCCATTTATTTTTTTTGCGCATAATATATCATTTTTCACAAGAATGTAAAAAGTAAATCAGGGCTTTGAAGAAGATATTGTCAGATTTCCAAAATTGGTCCGGGCTTGAATTAAACATCGAAAAGCCTAAAATCTTGGGAGAGAGATAAGGGGTGGATAGCTCAGTTTTTGGGGTGTGTTAGAATCGCCAACGTCAGCGTCAGCTAGGGCCCGTTTAGTTCGCTGATTCGAGTTTTTAACTTGAGTAGATATATGACTTTATGTGATAACTTTTTACTATAGTAAAAAAATTAGATGTTATTTTTTCTGGGAGCTTTTTACTGTAACAAAACTCGAATCGGTGAAATGAACAGAGGTTAAATATCTTAGCGACTCTCTTCTTGTGTCATAGGATTTTGATTTTGTGATTAACCGTATGGCAGCTATACTTGAGGGTTGGAAAGCCATACCCCTCTCTCTAAGCATTCTCAGACGATGTAAGACTTATAACTTATCATGTATTGGTCTTTTTATCTTAAGAGATTGATGACTGTCACGTTGAGATTCAAACCACCTTATGGAGACTTACATGCAAAAGTCATAACTTCCTACCTTCCAAAGATTGTAAGGTTTAGGAGAAGGCTCCAGTTTTTAACTCGGACTTACATAGTAGATTGTAGAGATTTTTGGATATAAAAAAAAAACAAAAACAAAATCAAAGGCAGGCAGAAGCACGTAAACACCATATTCATCATGAGTCATGTTTTGACACGTAAAGTGCACTTTATACGATGCTTTAGTTCAGATTAACGACAATTTTATCCCCAATGTTTAGAACAAGATTCACGAGTAAATTTCAATTTTTGTAATCTTGCTTTTCCTAAGCCGATGACTGAATCCATATGGGTAAATTCAGTCCCAATTCCAACACGCAATCACGAGCGATATATTATGTTTGCAAGTCATCAAGAAAAGCGTCTCCCTTCCAATTTGCTTTGGAATATTTGAGTGCCTTAATTCTAATGATCTACACATTTGAATAAAAATGCCCCACCAACACGTGCATAGAATATCGGTAAATTCAAGAATCGACAAAAGCCAAGAAGTGTGATCAAGAACAGTACAGTTTTCCAAATTCTAGACGTATATATCAAACCTAACAGCTTAATAAATATGGCTATATCACGCATAAAATATCACTAACTAAGACTACCAATCACGACTCCAATATTGTTGAAATCTTCATGCATATTTAGATTCCTTTGACTTAAAATTCCATCAAGATATATCAATTAAAAGCTTGACAAGAAAGAAAAAAAATAAATTGTAATCTTACTCAACTCAGGGTCCCAGAGGCTGAAGAATTTTGAGGATCATATATTATGTTCCAAGTGGTCAAAATTCTACTATATCTAAGTTGGTGAGCTGATTATTGAATTTGACTACATTTTATTAATCATTTCGAAAATCATGCTACTTTTTTATGGTATGCAAAGATATTTCTGTGCCTAACATCCAATTATCTATCTTCAAAGATCTATTATTAGACCATATACCAGAAATCCTTAGATTTGTCTAGGAAGTTGAAGATCTAGAGCTACTTATATTTCATGACTGAAGGTCAGCTCCAAAATCTTTTTGGCTGTCACCTTCTCTCTCCTTGTACATTCTCTTTGGAGAGAGAGAGAGAGAGAGAGATTATATAAGTTTCCTTATGGGTACCACCTAAGAGTCCACAGTCAAAAGTCAACTAAATAGTATCATTGGTAACCATTCAATTTTCTTTATCCGTCTCTCTCTCTAGAAATTATGTTGCTTGAGAGTAGAAGAAGATGACAATTCCATATATAGGAAGTGGGTAAGAATCATAGTAGGTATTTTTGTGGATGATATAGGGTCAAAAACCCCCCACAATTAAATTATTTTTTTTAATTTTTTTTTTAATTTTTTTTTGCCCGTGTGTTGTTAGTGGAATATTGTTATTGGAGTCATCTCATGGAACGCCCTTCCCATCCATTAAGGGAATTCCCTCTTTGGTTATGCACATTCCACCAATTAAGGCTCTCCTTTCACTCATATTCTTCAACCTTTAGGCTTTTGGAGAAGACAGTTATACATATATATATATATATACATATATACATATATATATATATGTGTGTGTGTATATTTTCTTTTGACCTTTGTGAAATGATTGACCTAAAGGTGACAAACACTAGCTATATATCTAAATTTAACAAAAATCATATAATATGTTGATATATAACCACATTTATAACATCTGGAAGTGCATTCTAGTCGCATGGTCGTGGCAAAAATCATTAGCACCATTGAAAAAAACATGGTACATTCAGATTTGCCTTGGATGATTATATATATATATATATATATAAGGAATATATTGCTAGATTTCCCTTGACCAAATATATTGCATGCATGTCTTCCTCGGAATCATAATTTCTAGCATTTGAATATATACTACTTATCCTTGAAAACCAAAAAAGATACACGCATTTAAAATAATGGGAATTTATACATCAAAAGTTTCCTTATAGTAATGAAACTCGAATTTCAAAACAAATCGACAAATGGGAAACTATTTGCATAAAAGATATTATATGGCTTTCTTTGTGCTGTAACCGCGTATGAGACGAAATTGAAGAGCTAGAAGACAGAATTCTGTCCTCAATTAGTGACATAAAACGTGGATCTATGTAGAAAGCCACCAAATAATGAAATCCATGTGGAGGAACGTACAATTAATTTATTTGTCGCAAAAAATGAAAATACTCGAAGAGATTGCTTGGAACCTATATATACAAACCCTTGTCATGGATATTCCTAATTATTTGGTCGTATGGGAATGCGGATTAATCATATAAAAAATAGTGATCCATAAGCCATTGTTCCCAACAAAAATTGTTTGTTTACAACTTATTCTTCTTTTTTTTTTTTTTCACGCATCATTAAAAAAAAAAATGTAACTTGTGAAATTACCAATGACTAAAAAATGACTAAATTAATCTTCTCTATGAAATAAAATAAAATCCTCTCATGATTCTGTTCATATATCAATTTTCATGACGATTATTATTGTAAGACATTTTTAAGTATAAAAAGGATTATTATACTAGCATAATTTCACACCGATCCTTCATCTATATTTACAGTAAAAATAAAAGTGAATATTTAAAGAAAACCAAAAGAAACTCATTCTACAAAAATCAAAGGGTTAATCCCGCTAACAATCCTTAAATTTTAAAATTATTCACAGTTTGTCACCTAAATATTAAAAACTCTCACTTGACTCCTTAAATGTATATTTAGTCCTTCTTAATCCCGTTGTTAGAATTTCTTCTTAAATCAAACTGACAAAAGAAAGGATTAAATGTGGTTACATGGTCTTTTCTCATTTGTTTTTAACAAAAATCTTAATAGAAAAGACCATTTGTCACATAAAAAAATAAGATTATAGTAAACAACATATTTTTAAAACTAAATTAAGTAAATAGTAAATTTTAAAAACTATTTGAAGTAAATATTAATTTATTGTATAAATGTTTCATTTACGGCTAGTAAAAAGTAACTTATGTGATAAAAAAATCTTTATTTAACATCAAGCCCCCAAACTTGATATTATTAACTAAAAAAGAAAAAGAAAAAAAAAAGAAATGAAGTGTTAAGGATGAGTGGGTCCCATGACCATGTAAATAAAGATTCAAATTAGAAACAATAAAAAAAAATGCAAACTTGATAAAGAAAAATGGAGCAAAGAAACTTCAGCAAAATTCTCTACCAACACAGAATCATCCTAACGCTGAACAAATTTCGAGCAATCCAAAATTCTCCACCAACAAAACCCAATCGTTTTCAAATAAGAAAAAGCTCAAATCTCCGTGAAGAAACCAGGCCATTTTTTCTTTCTTCAGCTCTATATTATTATGGATAAAAACCAAACGAGGCAAAAGTAAAAACCCACTGTCAGGACGACCATAAACAATTTTTTCCCTGCATTGACTCTTATGGGATTGTTCTTTTACAACAAAATTTAGAAAAAGTTTAAACTCAAGTTATAATTTTATTCAAGTTCACGTTCTTTTAAGTTTCAACTTTATTCAACTTTACTCAACTTTATTCAAGTTACAACTTCAACTCAAGTTATAACTCAAATTCAACTAAAAAATTACACTTAAGTTACACTCCAAAAGAACAACCCTATATTTCTCACTCTCCACTTAATTGGGAGGAACTCAATATAAATCAATTAAGGAACTAAATACACTTAAACTTGCTCCCATAACCAAAAACTTGAAGTCGTTAGACGGCGGTTTTAAACATTGGTGGTTAAGGATGAGATCAGCGTGGCAATTTGTGTTAGTGGGTCGTGTTCGTGTCAACTCGTTTATTAATCATGTCAGAAAAATATCAACCCAAACACGACATGTTTATTAAACGTGTTAAAAATGTCAACCTAAACACGACCCATTTATTAATCGCGTTAATCTTGTCAACCCACATAACCCTTTTAAATTAATATATTGAATAAATAACTAATATAATAATGACTTATTTAACACGGTCAAGACATGTTTAACATGTTTATTAGTCAATTTATTTTTTCCTTTAAGAAAAATAAATGAATTTTACCTACAAATATTAAAATTCACATTATTTGTATTTAATGTGTCATATAAACTTTCATGTTATATCACATATCATTAGATTGAAGATGACACATATACTTATTCGTATCACTTCGTGTTAGAAGGTCAACCCTAACTCAACCCATTTATTAATCGTGTTAATCGTGTCAACCCGATTATGACCCAAACTCATTTATAACAAACCTAAACCTGCTAACTTCGTACGGATTCCGAATCGCGTCACTACCCATATTGTCAACCCTAGGATGAGAGTTACTAATGGGAAAAACGTGAATGGGTGACGCTTCTTGGTACTCTTTTCAAGTGAAGAAACTTTTTTAATCATAAGTGAGCTCAAAGCATGTCATAATTAACTTCCTTTAGGATTGAATAATTTGTCGCCTAAACTAGCAATATATCGTTATGTTTTAATGACTACTTTTCTTTATTTTGGTGTTTAATTAATACTTTATTGTATGAGTTTTCTTCGATGTATTCTTAGGGATAATAAAGGAGGTAAATCTTGTTCACAACTTCAAGAAAATAACTTATGTCACAACATTTTTCTGTGACTAAATGTACTTTTAGTCACAACATTTTTTGCCACAAACATTTTAATCATGAAAACTCGCGGCTAAAAGTTTTAGTCATACCAAATGTTGAGAAAAATGTATATTAGTCACAAGGTTATGATTAAAAGTGGGAAATTGTATGGTGCCGGGAGACTTTTTCCTTGCACCTTGCCGAAAGATATAATAATTTGTTAAATTCGAGCTTTGCTACAGTAAAAAATTCTTAGAAACAGTCACATCTAATTTTTTTACCACGGTAAAAAATTCTCACATAAAATCACATCTCAATTCAAATTAAAAACTCGAATCAGCGAACTAAACGGACACATAGTGTATCTCAAAGTCCATAATCCCCATTTTATCATAAAGGGAGCACTACTTGACAAGAAGACTTAACATTCTCGAAAGTACATGGTTTGGCGGAGTAAATTTGACCTCCAAAAATATGGAAATAAGCCAATCATGATCAGTGGTCACCAAACAAAAGCTTTGTCAATTTCAACTTAATTTGTACGCAACAAGTTACCCCATCTGTTATTGCCTAATCAATACTAGCTAGATCAAGATTTGCACCTAAAAGATGAACAAGGTACAATGTTAGTAGTATTCACTTATATCTATTAGACGTACTTGCTTGAGGTTTCGTACCAATCCGGTACTTGATCAGCCGTTGGATCAACGTGAGAATCACATATTCACGAACACCCATCACTACTCTCTCTAATTCAGTTTTATAAGAACAACATCAATATTTTTCATTTTGGTAGGTTAATTTCATTCGTTACTTTCTCTGTGCATTGAATTTCCAAATGGGTCAATTTTATGCTTTGTCTTCTTGTGAATTTCAATAGTACACTATTAAGAGTCTGTCCCTCTCACAAGTACCAATTGACATCTTTTATTAATATAATAGAGGAACTAGCTAGCTAGGACCGCCTTAAGTACGTACTTTTAATTTACTGAATACATTAATTCATTTTTCTTGGTAATAAAGCTCATAGTTTTACAACCCAAAATAACTTAATTTCATTATTCTTGTGAATTTCAATAGTACACTATTAAGAGTCTGTCCCTCTCACAAGTACCAATTGACATCTTTTATTAATATAATAGAGGAACTAGCTAGCTAGGACCGCCTTAAGTACGTACTTTTAATTTACTGAATACATTAATTCATTTTTCTTGGTAATAAAGCTCATAGTTTTACAACCCAAAATAACTTAATTTCATTAAAAAAAAAAAAAAAAGCCAAAACATATATATATATATCTTTACTACGTTGAGTGACCCTGCAGGCCTTTAGGAGACCACCACCCACTTATATAGAAAAGCATAGGAGGGATCCTATCAAAACCCACTTTCTTATCCTCAGCAAAAAAAATAAAATAAAATAAAAAATAAAAAATAAAAAAACACCACTTCTTACACCCTTTGACCTCCATTAATTAGGGCAACCATACCATCATGAAATGGGCAGAATTCCTTCTTTGAGTGGGTATGATGATCAGATTTTGTGCTCTCTCTTTTCTCACATAAACCATCGTGTTTGGGTCCCAACAATATTTTGTTTTTCCTAATTGATGGGTTGTGTTTCCTACTTTCCTAGATTCACCTTATGAGAGCCACACACTCAAATATAAAAAGAAAACGAACAACAAATTTTTCTAGGGTCTTTTAATTTGGGTATTTCAAGCCAAGGATATATATTTCAACCACAAACTCAATAATGGACAGAAAAGCACAAATGGTTTCGAGTGCAAGGCGGTCCTCGAGCTATATATAGGTCCCACTGATTAGTTTCTCTAATTTTTGTTTCTAATATTGCCCCTCGAAAGGAATTCTAATCGGAAATTTACTCTTAATCTCATTTTTATCTTTAACTTTTAAAACCTCTCAAACTCGCTTTTAATCTATGAGTTTGTTTGAGTTTCAATCTTTTTTATATACCAGTCAAGTGTTAAAAGAGGACAAAATATATACATAATATTGATGGAAAGTATCAATATTGTGTGGACACAATGCATAAAATGTACGTCATCTTGATGAAAAGCAGTATGCTAATAGAACATTTATATTTCATCATATTTTCAACAGCCGATTGAAAAATTAAAACTTTAACAAACTAACAATTCGAGGGTGAATTTAAGACATTTCAAAATCATGGATTAAAATGAGGTTGAGAGTAACACCCCGTTTAGTTTGTTGATTTGAGTTTTTAATTTGAGTTGAAATGTGACTTTATGTTAGAGTTTTTTACTGTAGTAAAAAAGTTAGATGTGATTGTTTCTAAGAACTTTTTACTGTAATAAAATTCAAATTTTAAACTCAAATCGGTGAAAAGAACGAAAAATCCTTGTAATTATTGCCTATTTCTATTCCACTGTAGGGTTTTTCATTAAGGAATTTAAAACCAAGGGAAAAAGGTGTGTGCGAGAGAGAAAGAGGGAAGGGAATAAAATAAATATAAAACCAAAATGTCTACTTTATACGATTTTTGCCTGAACATGTTCTCGAAATCTTTTACTATTTTGTATCATGGAAAAGCTGTCTCCAACATCTCTAAAGCCTTTTGCTTTTTCCAAATCCATTGCTTTTCCACCAATGACTTGAGTTACGTTTTGTTTCAGACTCTCATTAAAAACACACAGTTGGCATGTCAAAGACATGGCTAAAGCAGTT
Source organism: Morus notabilis (assembly GCF_000414095.1). Taxonomy (NCBI): domain Eukaryota; kingdom Viridiplantae; phylum Streptophyta; class Magnoliopsida; order Rosales; family Moraceae; genus Morus; species Morus notabilis. The sequence continues at coordinate 435,016 of NW_010363463.1, read as the reverse complement.
TTGTTTGCAACATCTTTTAAAAACCTCAACTTTCCATTATTAAAGTGAAAGCAGAAAAGTAAATTTTTTTTTTCTGTCAAAAAGAGGTTAATTAATAGTAAAAAAGATGAGAAAAGACATATTGTTTTATAGATTTTCATGATCTGTGTGAACTTATATGTAGAGTACTAACAAGGATAGGTCCTAACTCTAAACATACCACTATCAAATCGACTCCTTTCTAGCCAACAACTTTTGATAAATATATCTGAGAAAGAATTATAAGTAGGTTTGAGGCTGTGCCCTAGCTAGCTCAGCTTTGAGTTCATGAGCTTGTATATATATATATATATATATATATATATATATACACGTATATGTACAAGTACTTGCTACAAAAAAAGCCTATTAATGTTTAAAAAAAGCCTATTAATGTTTCAAAAAGTCAATGCTAAATTGGAGACGACAAGTAGATCATTCTTCAGTAGATATATATAGGGGAATAGTTTGGGTTGTAGTAAATCTTTGGTTAAATACATAACGAAATTTCAAGTCCCATCAATTCCGTGATATATATATGACTGCCAATCTGAAAAGGCTTTGCGATCGAGCTTTTACTTTGGGTTATCCATGACACGGAATTTGTTAATAAACTGTCATAAAATAGATGCAACAATGTCAGACATTATGCTGCTTAATCTGTTTATTTCTTTTTCAAATTATTAAATGGATCGATAAATATTCATAATCAACCTGAGAAGTGTACTGAAATGTCCTCCTAAAGCTGTGAAACACACAAGCGTGAAAAGTCCTAATCATTTGTGTAATCGGTTTAAATTACAAAAATATTATTCATTCCGACAGGAATAAAACTCCACACTCACAAAGTGGTGGATCTCACTGGATTGGTTCCCAATTATTTATCTAATGAGACCAATCTCTTGTGAGTAGCGAGGTTTTAATCTGATGGGATGAATAGGAATACTCTTTAAATAAAGAGTCTTGTTTCCAAATTTACACTTCTATGATTATAGAAAAACTATACCTTCTAATTTGAAAGTATCACGATTATATTTTTACACTTCTCTAAGCATATTTTGTGTCTTTTAAAGTTTTGGATTTTTGAAAGTCTTGAATTTTGTTCAAAGGAAAATTAGGTCTTTTTCATATTCAAGGCTCAAAATGAACCTTTAACGAGAAAAAGTACAAATTTGGTAAGAATTTAAAACGTTGCAGTTCAAAACATAAGATATAATTTATAACCATTGTGTATAGTGTAAAAGAAAACATTACACAAATTAAAGACCTATAAAAGCAAGGATATATAGTTTTTTTTTATTGTTTTTGTTAAATATATAGCTTGAAATTCGAATACAGAGTAGTTTCGTTGGAATCAAATCATGTGTGCCTTTTCATATCTTTTCAATATTATCATGTTAAGTTAAATAAAATACCACATAATTAAAATTTCATATCACATCAACTAAAAAATCATAACAATTAACTAGGAAGGCATGATCTTATTTGAGGAGACACAAAATGAGACACCATTACACGAATATATAGGGGAAATTTATTTAATTCGAAACTAAGATATATGGGTTTCCCTTCTTTATAGAACATGATGGCTGTCACTTGAGAAAAAAACAAATCTCCAAAAAAAAAAAAAAAAAAAACATTGAAATAATAGATGGTTACTATGGACCCTTATCCATTCGGGAATCTCTTTATCAAAAATTTTATCTTGACGATTGAAAATTGAAAAAATAATTTGTTGCAATTTAAGTACAACAAAACGTAATAAATCAGCTGATATTTCTGAAAATAATAATTTTTTTTTAGGGAAAAATGCTTCATAGAATGAAAAGCACGTGCTTTAAGAATTTAGTTAAAACATCTCTAATTAAATGATAATTGACTTTACTCCATTACTTAGCTCAATTGTACGTTTCATTAGTACAGACTACTGTTCCCTTTTCTTTTCCCCCTTTACATATGTTCCATCATCAATTGTTGATTTTTCTTTTATGTCTTTCTTAGTATTCTTTCTTTTGTTAATATCATAAGCCTCAATTGGGGCAATGTCGCGACGTCCATTAAATGTTTCCGAAATTAGAATTTCCAAGTACGGATTACTAATAAATGGAACTGACGATCAATCATGGTTGAAAAAAAAAATTAAAAATTTTTTTTTGAAAAGCAAGGAACATAAATAATACGGTCAAGTTTATGTCCTACCTAACAATTTTTTCATCCTAAATATTTCTCTTTTTAAAGAAAATTTCATATCAAATTTAGCAAGTTGCATCCTTAAATATAGTCGTAAATACCCGGCAACTACAAGAGAATTCGACTCCAGACATTGATTGATACCACTAATAAAGACGGATGAAGCATAAAGGCGAACATAAGTGCTGAGACTCAACAAAAAAGACATGCTTGGCACATACAAAATTGAGCGCGCCCAACCAAAGCCTAAATACTGGAGACACGAGCTAAAAATAACTCGTAAACTAATACACACACCATCTGTTAGTTTACCAATCCATCTCAAAAGCTTAAGCTGTTAGGAGGTGGGCCAACAATAGTTTTATACTTTAACACTCCCCCTCACGTGTGAGTTGGATAATGGGCAATCGTGTGGGTAAATTAATTGAAAAGCCCAACACGTGAATATTTAAGTCCGAGAAATATTAACCCAACACATGACAATTTTAAATGGAGATAAAGAGTGCAATTACGGGAGTTTAAACTCAGGACCTCCCGCTCTGATACCATATTACTTAGTTTACCAATCTATCCCAAAAGCTTAAGTTTTGGGGATGAATTGGTAAACTAACACCATCGATAACCACCTCGATTATTAGAACACATAAACATGTGGCGAAAACATTATCACCTTTCCTATTAAAAAAGGTACAACAATAAGATAAAACTTCAGATTTGCCTCCGAACACGATGACTTTACACAAAACTCATTGGAGTTATTTTTTGCTAGCCTTAACACTCCCTCACCCAAAGGAATGGTTATAAGCGGTCTTTTTTCATTTATTTTTAAGAAAGACCACTATTCCCTCTATTTTTAGCAAAAATTCAAACAAAAGGGGTTATACGAGATTAATTTAAAATTCAAAGTTAAATTAGGAATTCTTAAAGTTCGAATGGCAAACTAAAATGACCTAAAGTTTAGGGTTATCAGTATGAAAAAGGTTAAAGATAAATTTTTATTGATTGAGTACATAGTTATATAATATATAAAACTAGCGACCACAAGTGAACTTAGAAGGTGGGAAGACCACCTCCGTTATTGCAGACTCAGAACGAAAACAAAACCACAGAACATATAACCTAAAAGGCACAAACAACATTGCCATTATTTGACACAATCATCTACTATAAAAAGATAACGAAATCCTAGCAATACGGGAAGAACCACCAAGAGTAAGCTAACCAACGACACTAAAGATGCGAAGAAATGCAAATTTGCAATGAACCAAAACCACAACAGACAGGATATCACCATGTCGATGTGCGAGTTCAAGAGCAGCCGTGGCGAAACACCACATTTGACACACGCCCCACTAAAAGAGATGTTCATCCTTGATCACACCAAATCCCAACCTGTCCTACTACAAGGCCACACATGCCTCTAGATCCTTCACTATGAAATTCAAAGTTCCATATCTATCTATGTCTAGAAATCTAAAGGCATGACATAATAAAAACATGTCTTTTATTATATTCGTAAAAAATAATATCAAGTGGTACAAAGTTATATTTTGAGTAGCACAAATGTACAAATGGCAAAGGACGGCAATATACACAATTTTCTTCTAACACGATATCTCCACCTTCTATTATATTTTCATTAAATTGATATAATTTCAAGGAGATTTTTTTATACGCATGGCGTATCGGTAGATTAAGTTTTTCTAACTATTAGATATGTGTATTTTTTGATTTTTACGTGATTTTATATATATCTAACGAACAGAAAACTTAGTCCACCGATATTTTAGCGCACTGAAGAAGGTCCCTTAATTCCTGTCGGGTCGCGAAGCTTATCCCGGAGATGTTTTTTATTTGCATTTAAGGGCCCGTTTAGTTCGTTGATTTGAGTTTTTAATTCGAGTTAAGATATGATTTTATATGAGAGTTTTTTACTGTAATAAAAAAGTTAGATGTGACTGTTTCTGATAGCTTTTTACTATAGTAAAACTCAAATTTTAAACTCGAATCGATGAAATGAACGGAATCTAAAAGTATATTACTGGTGGTAGTTTTCACGTGCTACCACATATATATTCTCCTTAATCAACAATGTCCTTCAAACTCTAGGGGATGTTTGGTAGAGGGATTCGTTCCCTGATTCGGATCATGATTCGTGGTTCGCTACAGTATTTTTTCTCATAAAAAATTCACGTAAATAAAAAATGGTTCGAATCACATGGTTTGAATCCTCCAACCAAACGTCATCTTAAAGATTTGTTTAATTAAAATGTGCATATATATTTGTTTTAAACATGATTAGTTTTGGTGCAATTGCTGGATGCATATATATATATATATATATATGCAAAGGAGTATATGCAGAGAGGAATGGATCAGAATTTGGTAAAGGGAAGTGACGAGTAGTTAGTAATAATAATAATGAATCCAAATGATTTGACAAGACGAGAGAGTGCATGTGAGGGTTAATGACACAGACGTGTGACCTGACCTTTCAAACTTCAAAAACTTCTTCTGAGTCCAAACACACAGAGTTCCAAATTCTACAGAAGAAGATCAGAGAACTTCTTCAGACTTAGACCCCCCTTTTTACCCCCAAAAAACGGCTTACCACCCGTACAATTCACTGTCTTTTCTTCTTTATTATCATTATTATTATTTTATAATTTCTAATCCCCAACTTCCATCATATGACACGTGTCGCAAACCCACATGCCTTCTCTCTCAGTCCCCTCTCTATGATCTTTTGGTCTTTTCCTTCATGTTAATTGCCGGGAAACAAAGTTAAATAATTCACAATAGTACCGATGATGATCTGTTTGTTGTTTATTGTTTGTTGTTTGTTTTTGAAGATCATGATATGGCATTGGCAGTGTTAGTTTGTGTGTATTTTGTATTATGTCTTTGGCACTGACTCCCACGTGCCAACTGTGACCCCATTTTGACACTGACACATAAGAGACATGTACACGCTAGACTCAGCTTCTCTCTCTCTCTCTCTAGAGAGACTGGTGATTGTGTCATTGGACTCTTTATTAAAAACAGAATACATACATATATATATGTATATGATCAGATATATTGACCTATATGCATGTATATCAAATCTCAAATTCACAGCTGATTTGATCATCACCATCTTTATTTTTGTGATGGGTATATATATATATTATATATATATATATATATCACATGACGTCTCATCTTTCCCACCTTTCATTTCATGAATTCATGACTAGCTAGTCTCTCTCATTCCTTTTGCCCTTTTGCCTCTTTACTTCCTTGCTCATCATATCTGAGATTGTCATTGAGTTGATCCATCTTCTCTCCTCCCTCTTTTTTCTCTCTCTTAATTGGTTTCTTCTATCTTCTGTGTCTTTGAAACAAATTCACAGCGTTAACTGCAGTTAACAGCCTGTGACCATTGGATATTGGTTAAATATTTGCTGCCGAGGAAACAGGAGATCAGGTTCCTCTTTTTTGAAAAAGCAACCTTTTTTCTTTTACTTTTTGTTTATTGTCGTATTTTGGTTAATAAATATTCTATTCTCTAGGTGTGAAAACGCATTTAACAGTGGGTTGTATTTTATTATTGTTTCCTTTTTTTTTTTTTTTTTGGTGCTAAAAAACACTGTGTTTTAGTTATTGCTGCCAGAAAGACATAAAAGCACAGTTTTTCAGAACCCCATTGCTCCTTTTATTAATGCCAAGTAAAGTACATCAACATTTATGATTATCAAGTTTGAAGCCCGGATTTAAGTCTAGAGTAATTCAATTTAATGAAAAAGAAACAAAAATAAATAAATAAATAAATAAAGGGAATTAGAAAAACAACCATTATTGATCATGAATACAAAGATGGTATTCGTTTGGTGCTTCATGATCATTCATTCCTTATATCTCTAAAAACAACATTATTAAAATTGTTGATTCATTTTGGGTTAAATAGAAAAGTGGAAATTACCATTATACCTTTTTTGTAATGTTGAAGAATGTACGTATATTTTTTTTAGGAGAAAATGAAGTGCTATTTTTCTTTTTTCTTTTTTAAAGAAACTTCATTTATGGCACAAGTTCTAAAAACAAAAACAAGAAAGACAGTCCTTATACACGGAAGAAAGAAAGAGCAGCAAAAACCACACAACAAAACCCAACAAAAGCTAAAGAAAAGAAATCTTTGAATAAGATTAAGAAAAATGCTTAGAAAATAATCGGTGCAAAGCACCGTCACTAATATAAAGTGAGCCTCACTTATATGTTCTATACTACGGGACCAACCTTCTCTTAATAGGTGGTGCTTTGCACCACCATACTTTATAGCATTGCTCATAAGATAAAGCCCATTGTCAAGTCTAGCTATGAGTTTCAACCTTTCAAGAACAGCGAGTTCAATGAAACTCACAAATTACATCAGGGGAAAATAAAGTATTGTACTAAATTGAACTATCAATATTCAAGCTTGATAAAGCCAGTAAGGCAATAAAATATCTATTAAGAGGACGTTTGGTTTATGTATTTAGAATCATGATTCATAATTATTCTCGTTTTACGTGTATTTTTTGTAAGAGAAAATACTGTAGAAAACCATGAATCATGATTCAGAATCAGAGACAAATATAGGAACTAAACGTCCCCTAAGTTTGGTAGATGATTCTGGATCCTAGTTTAGAATCAGTGTTTGTTTACAGTGATTCTGAATCATGATTTTAAATCAATGTTTAGTTTGGATGATTTTTGAATCATGATTCAGAATCTGGTGTGATGTTTTAAACTAAAATCACTCATGATTCTAAAACCACTCTCCCTCTTTATTTAAGGTGATTCAAACCCCTGATTCTGAATCATGATTTGAACTAAAAATTGTGAATCATGATTCTGATTTTAGAATCATAATTAGAATCACTGTGATTTAAATATTCATACCAAACGAACTCATCAATATTCATGCCAAAGAAACATTTGAGGAAAAACCAATCCAAAACGGGCAAATGCATGAGCCGTCCCGTTCACACAAACGGAGACCAAGCACACAAACACAACCTAGCTCATCAATCAAGTAGGGAACAAATATTGGTAATTAAAGTACCACGGAATCCCATAAAGCACCTAGATTTATACATATATTCCACCTTTAAAAAAAAAGGATGCTAGGAAAATATATTTTAGAGTAAACCTACTACCAAATTAAAGATAAATTGTATATATTTTTTAACCACTTAATGATGAAAAGGAAAATCAATTGAGAGGCACCATTGTTATGTATGATAAAAGTTGGAAAATTTTTTAAACTGATGATATTGTTTTCGAGCCTCGTTTACGATCTAGGCAGTTCATAAATTCTAAAAATAAAAAAATAAAAAGAAAAAGCAAAATAGATACTTTAGCCTTACTCTATAGTTTGACAGAGAAGAAATCTTAGCGGAGAATAATACCAAACAGATTTTATGCACATGATTAGAATCATTTTGCTTATTTGACCCGGATTCAAATTTCAATATCGTGGTCAGAGCAAATGCTTGGACCTAAAAGAGGTAAATGGTTCAAAACATATTTTTAATCCGGTACATGAATGACTGAATGCCGATAATATCAATTAACATTTCTTTATATATATTTCAACAAGAAAAATACATTATTAATGCATCTAATTTAACTTCTATGAACATGGTACTAGCTAAATGTCAACAAATGAAGCTAATATTTTCAGTTGATAGATTTATCTTTTATTTGCTTATAATAGCATGCATTTGTCGCTGGCTCTTTAAAGATTTATTGACTTGTTTCTATCCAATCTTAAGGATGAACATTACATTTTTCTGTAATTAATTTGTTTCTTCTCACATAGCTTAATGAAGCATCAATATTTGCATACTTTTCAGGGTTCCATCATTCATTTTAGTACATATCAAGCAACTCAAAAGTTAGGTTAAAATAAAAAATTTTTTTTTTTTTTTTTTTTTTTTTTTTTTTTTTTCTATGATTGCACTCACTCCACACACACACACACACATATATATCCCTATTAAATCGCTGATATGAAATCGCTATCTTATCCTATAAGGATTTGAAATTCTTTAGTTAAATCGTTTTCATCGAAATTTAATGTTCATGTCTTTTTCATTAGGGTGTCGTTTTATAAATGATAGACTCATATATAGGTGACCACATTAGAGTTAGGCCCCTACTAATAGCAAGGACCCAAATCTAACAACAATATATGCGAAAATTGAATTTGATGCCTAATACTTTGTACCTTTTTGCTTTAGTGTCATTTAGCTCTTGTACCAAATATGCTTTCCTGGCAATTGTCCCTTTTAGACCCCATCTTTCCATTAATGACCATATATATATCGAAAAGTTGTGAAAGTAGTAATTTTAATGATTCTTAACCCTCATATTCCAATGTCAAAATCACTAAAGGATAATCTAGTTTAAATCATAATGATGATCTTTAAAGAGATATACAACAACAACAACAAAAAAAAGAGATTTTGTTATCAATATTGTAATGTGACTCCACCATGTTGTTAACACGAGAAAATATATTTTATCATCTACTCAAAAAGGAAGGAAGAACTATAAGACTGAAGATGAACTATAATTGTGACCAATATTATATTTCTTTTAGGTTTACCTCCTAACTTCAACTTTTTTTTTTCGATGAATTCCTTTATATATAACATTGAAAAGTATTAAGATGAATATCGATATAGACTCTTTGTTATGAAATCAATATTGATGCCAAGCTCATATCCAGCTAGTTTAAATTAAAATATATATTTCACCACTGTTTAATCAGACCATATATATATAACTTTGGTCCTTTTATACAATGTGCACAATATATAAGTGCGCACTTTCACCCTGTCGAATTCTGATCTAGATATCAAAACACTTTTTATTAGTTACAATACACTGTAATCTTCTGCATTTAGATATGCTTATCAAATATTTAATGGGAGATTCTTTGGTACGCCTAGCGTATCGGTAGGCCAGATTTTTTTTACCGTTAGATGATCTGTGTATTTTTTGACTTTTACGTAATTTTATACAGATTTGACGGACAAAAAACTTAACCTACCGATATGTTGACGTACTAGAGAATGTCCTATATTTAAATATGTGCAATAATGTTTATGTGAAACTTGACATATGGGCCTTCCTTGCTAAACCTTTAGTAGTACGGATTGTTAGACAGTTTAATTATTGTGTCTTTGCTTTTGTAAAGCAAAAGTTGCTTTTCTTATGCCTCAAAATGGAAATTAACTCATTAATCACTTTTCATCTTTATGGAGGACACAAAACAAGATACTAACAAAATAAGCAAGTATATCAAAACACTTTTTATTAGTTACAATACACTGTAATCTTCTGCATTTAGATATGCTTATCAAATATTTAATGGGAGATTCTTTGGTACGCCTAGCATATCGGTAGGTCAGATTTTTTTTACCGTTAGATCTGTGTATTTTTTGACTTTTACGTAATTTTATACAGATTCGACGGACAAAAAACTTAACCTACCGATATGTTGACGTACTAGAGAATGTCTTATATTTAAATATGTGCAATAATGTTTATGTGAAACTTGACATATGGGCCTTCCTTGCTAAACCTTTAGTAGTACGGATTGTTAGACAGTTTAATTATTGTGTCTTTGCTTTTGTAAAGCAAAAGTTGCTTTTCTTATGCCTCAAAATGGAAATTAACTCATTAATCACTTTTGATCTTTATGGAGGACACAAAACAAGATACTAACAAAATAAGCAAGTAGAAGATTAGCATATATTTAAAGAGTTTGCCAGAATCTTACTTTGAGAGAAATGCCTTCTTTAATTACTTATTTGGATTAGAGTATATATATCATACCAAATCTTCTTGGACCACCATAAACATATATTTTTATATTACGGGAAGATCAGGAGAGAGAAAGGGGGCTATATTATGCCGACTGCCTGCAATGATCACCTTAGATAAAAACATACGTGGACTTTGTCACTATGATCATTCCCATAAACAATTTGTTTAAAAAATGTTTTTTTTATTTATTTATTATGGTCTTAAGTTTTTCTGTAAAAGATGATGATGACATGATTAGATTCCATGTAACCATATACTTGCATTTAAAAAAAGAAAAAGTCATTAAAACGCGTAAATATGAAGTTTATAGGGCACGAATGTATTATGTGTATAATTTTGCATCATGTAAGTATTATATACGTGTATGCGTAGTTATATAGTGTGTATATATATATATATATATATATATATATATATTACGGAGATAACAATTTTAGGGTCCATTTAGTTCGTTGATTCGAGTTTATAATTCGAGTTGAGATGTGATTTTATATGAGAGTTTTTTACTGTAGCAAAAAAGTTAAAATGTGATTATTTCTGAGAGCTTTTTGCTGTAGCGAAATTTGAATTCTAAACTCGAATCTGTGAAGTGAACGAGACCTTAGTAATGAAAGCGAGCACAGCTATACTTTTAATAATTTTGGTGAATTTGCATGCCATTTTGAAATAATTGAACGAATTATTGGTTTTTTTTATTAGTATGGGATCTAGGATCGGAACATGATCTTATGGAAAGTTAAATATGAATTTGGTAAGCATTCCTAGGTCGTTTATATACTACAGTTAGCAAGATTAACAAAGTTACACACACACACACACACACACATATATATATATATATATATATATATATATATATGAAGGTTCATATGCAAACCAACATAACTAAAGTACAAAAATATGTTTTTTTTGGTTTGTAGGTTTGAACAAAATTAAATTTTTATTTGAAATTTATTGAGAGAAAATACAAATAAAAATGTTTGAAATAAAACTTTTGATTCAAACTTACGAAACAAAAAAAAAAAAAAAAAAAAAAAAAAAAAAAAAAAAAAACTGTCATATTCTAAGTAAAATTGACCTTTACTTACTCAGGGCACATAATAGGCTTATCTACTGGTAACAATATCATTCACTTCTATGTGGCGCCTTCCTTCCTTTTTCCTTGTTCCCTAGATCTAATATTGACGATCATAGAAAAAATAATAATAATCAAACATTTGCACGTTAAATAATGGATGGTCTTTGGTAAAAAGAGATATATTTTGTTGATGACTATTTGTCAAACACAAAAAGAGAACCCAAAATTAACGATCTTCATTGCTTGCTTCAAAGCAGGACAACATTCATTAGTAATTATAACTTATACATACATATATGTATTTACAAATATATATATATATATATGTTGGATTAAACATTTATCCTTCGTGTTTTAACCAAGTATAACTAGATATCCAAGCACTCAAAATCTGATCCCACTTGCAGCAAAAGAGAAAAAAAAATAAAAATATGGCCTTCAATTCTCTTGGACGATAAAATTAAATATTGGACCGTACACATGATACATTACCCATTTATATGTCATATGAGCTCAATTATTTCTTCCACACCTAATATAAAATCTGTTCCTGTAGTGTACTTTAAATCTTTAATATTGGGTGCAGAAAAGTGGCCCAAACTAATGAAGAATGAGTGAGGGTAAAGGGACATATTATATAGGTTTTTTGCCCATGCAAAATGGAGGCATATATATATATATATATATATATAAACCGAGCCCAATATTGGAAGCAATATTGCAAGAGGCAAAGTGCAAACCTTAAAAAAAGCAGATAAGAGCAGAGAAAGGTGTAAAAGGCAGGGAGAGAGAGAGAGAGAGAGAGAGAGAGAGAGAGAGAGAGAGAGAGAGAGAGAGAGAGAGAGAGAGAGAGAGAGAGAGAGAGAGAGAGAGAGAGAGAGAGAGAGAGAGAGAGAGAGATGGAGAGAGAGAGAGAGAAGGCCTTAGGCAAGCAAGTATAATAAGGGTCAAACAAAAGGGCATAAGAGAAGCAGAGAGAGCACTGCAAACTGAAATAATGGCGCAGAAGTGGGGTGCAAGGGAGACAAGCGTGGGGTTGTCTTGTCATGTCAAGATTCTTATTAGTGGATTTTTCCTTTCACTTAATTGTTACAAAATGGGGAATTCTACCGTGGAAGTACCTCACCGTAATCTCAATACTACGACCTAAATCGGACGGCGCTTATGAAATAGGTCCGACAGTTTGCTGACTAAAAGTTCTCCAATGTTATATGACAGCCTTATACAATATGCACCGCAATCCTGAATAATGATATTAATCACTAGTTGATTTGTATATATTACTATTATGCAAGTAGCTAGAGAGAGGCGCAACTGCGAACTAATTTAGTTCGCTTATTTGAATTTTTAATTTAAGTTGAGATATGATTTTATGTGAGAACTTTTTACTGTAGTAAAAAAATTAGATGTGACTGTTTCTGAGAGTTTTTTTACTGTAATAAAAAAGTTAGATGTGATTATTTCTGAGAGTTTTTTACTGTAACAAAACTCGAATCGGTGAAATGAACGTGACCGAAATTACTAATCTAGTTGGGATGTTATAATAAGTCTTGATACTAATTGTTTTTTTCTTTTTTGGCCTTAAAAAAAAAAGTATATATCGCTGTTTTGCAAATAGTTTTACATGATCTCAAGTCAAAGATGAGACCTATATATATGTATATGTATATGTATATGTATATGTAGGGTATTACATGAAAACCTACACATTGTTATGGTCGTATGACAACTTATAACTATGTGGAAAGATAGTTGTCTATCATTGCTTATTTAGCATTTGTCATGACTTAAATGGCAAAATATTTTAATTCTCTCAAGAAAACAATAAAGATTCTCATTATTAGTACCTTTTGTTATTTGTACTAGTACGGCCTTAGTGTTTCTACTGCATTCATAACATTAAGGTGATGGTGCGGGTGACATTACACATCCTCGTTGAAAATGATAATCACTGTTTAAATTAAACGCGCTCTCATGTTAAATATGAGTCCTACATGTTAATTATCGTATTACAAACTTTGTATTAATCTAATAATTATTTCGATAATTGTTATATTTAACACTTATTATGAAGTCATTAACCAAAAGTGTCTCTTGAAAAAGAACATACTTTTTTTTTTAGAATTTCTTAGGTAGTTCCTGTAAAAATAGACTATTGGTAGTCACTTTTTAGCTATTATATCTGTATCAAAATCTGTCTATTCTACGTATTTTTTTTAATTTAATGTGATTTTCACCAGATTAAACAGTAAAAAAATTGATACTACTGGTAAGACGGATTACGAAAAACTCCCTTTATTTTGTTCTAGTACATATATTTTGCTCTATGTGCCTGTAGATATCGAAACCAAGCTTTAGAATAAATAAGTTGATATTTTGACAAAGCTTTAAAAGAGTTTTATGTTTTTATTTCCAAATGAAAAGTGAGTGCATGTGAAAGATTTGCCGGTAGCCAATATTATATTCAAATGAATGCAAAGTGGTTGGGATTACATTTTATATTATTACATTTTTTTCGGAGACAACATTGTCTTTTTGGCCAACATTTAAAATCATCATCATCATAGATTAATTAGTACTAAACCCAATATGGAATGTTGAAATAAAATATTATCATATGAAGGAATGCATTTAGGGATGTTTTTGACTTATAAAATTAAACCATGCATCAGCAAACAGGAGAAAACCAATAATCAGGCTCTACTTTTTCCCCCACTTTTTCCTTTTGTCTGGTCAGAGTCTTCTATTTAACTGGCAGCTCAACAGCTTCTTCTGTATTTCTTTTCTTTCCGGGCGTAGCCAACAGTTTCTTGAACATTAATTTGAACATTAATTTCGCTAATTTCTATGGAAAATGAGACAAATACCCCTTAAAATGACGAGTCTTAAAATTTTACTCTTACTCTTAATTAACACCCTTTAATTAAATAAGAATATTAGTTAAAAATATATTAATAAAAAAATAAAAGAGAAAATCTTAAAATAATACACCAGGTGAATTCACCAATTTTATCATTTCCATGCTAAATAGACTGTTGTATTTTTGGGCCAGGTTCAGACATTACGTGGGCTTTATGCAGATTCTACAACTGGTTGCGGCGAACTAGAGGAATCAACTTCTGTGGAGTGTCCATTACCAAAAAAACAAAAACAAAAACGAAAAACTTCTGTGGAGTGTCGATATTCAAATAACAAATGCCCGACGGTATTACACCGGGATACCAACAGTAGAACACGGGTGGGTAACCGCTAAAACACGAACTACCGATGCCAGTCTTATCACCAAAGTCGCCTGGTAGATGACCACCAATTAGCGGCGAAGTCCGAAAATCTTTTCAACGGGAACGTATTTTGCTAAAAGTAAAGAGACAATTTAATTTTGTTGATGGGAGCATAGTGATTAATAAAAGTATTATTTATTGGAGGGAAGAATTAAAATTGTTCTTGTCAATGTAGGCAAAACTGAAGTTTTACAAAAATTTTACATATAAAAACAAAAATTTAAAAATCTCGATAGGGGTGTGCACCCCAACTAGTTTGTATGTCGCAGCTTCACCCGCGCTGCCAGTCACGGGGCGTGCCAACACCGGTGAGTTACCGCCGATCACGCATTGGTGCTGGGTACTGAAAGTCCAACTATAAGCCTCTACGTACGGCAGCATGTTGCCGGTGGTTGAGAAGAGAGAGAGAGGACATAGGGATGTGGAAAGTCCGGTTCAAACCGCCGGTTCCACGTCAGTATTGTTTATAAACGGTTTAAAATCGGACTAAACTATTTCCTCTTATAGTCTAAACCGAACCGGACCGTTATATATATATATATATATATTTAAAAAAAAAAAAAAAAAAACCTTGAGCACTTTGAAATTGAACTTATCTTAGGCTCTTAAGAAATTGAACATTTTGTATACCCTGAAAGAGTGAGTTCTTGAAATTTACACTGCTTGTTTCTTGAAAATTTGTGTAAAACATAGTGAAAAGAGACATTAGTGTATGTATTTTATGATATCTGTTTCTATTGATCTGTCAATGGAGGGGGTAGCTAAATCAGAGCAAACATTTCCGCTTTCTGGTGTCTGTAAAAAGTGTGGATTCTTTTGGTAATATTTTGATGCCATTTTCTTGCACATTTATCTACTTAGTTAATCATATAAGGATTGCAAACTATTTTTTTTTTTCTTGATACGTGTATGGATTGCAAACTTGAGAGGAATTGAATATTGAAAAAGCTTCTCTCATACTTTGCATACAACAGCAAACACGTCTCAAGAGATGATGACATATTCAACCCGTATTTCTCAAGGAAGAGTGAAATCGTCTTGTGAGAAATTTTTTTTTTTTTTTTTTTTTTTTTTTTTTTTTTTTTCTTGTTGCTGTGTTACTAAAAACACACACACTAAGGGTCCAAACCGCGGTTTAAGCGGACCGTAATGCTTTCAAACGGTCCAGTCTCGTCCCACTTTACAAATAACCTGGTTGGGTTTGAATTTTTTAAAACTGTTGACAGTTTTAAAAATCTAACGGTTTAGGACCAGATCAGGCTGTGAACAGCCCTAAGAAGACATGAGAGGGATTCACATGGATGGAGTTTGGTAATGGTGAGCGAGGCGGAAGCCCCTGCTCACATTTGTCCTTTTAAAAGCTAACATGTTGTAAAAATTAACATATTAGCCCCCACAAAAATAGAGAAAAACCATTATATTCCCCCTCAAATCTATATAAATTTTAATTAGCCCCTCAAAAATTAAGGAAAACCATTTTAGGCCCACCAATATTTACAAATATTTCATTAAATTAACAACAGAAAAATAAAATAAAAAATCAATTTATCAAGGAAAAAAAATTAAGCCCCACTGACAAAAAATCTCGACTCCGTTGCTAGAGATCAGGGGGGGCATTTTGGTTTTTTAAAAACTTAAAAAATAAGGGAAAGTGTCAAAATAAATAAAAATTTAAGAAATAGTGATGATGTGAATGAAGAGGTACAAAATCTATTAGATGACGTTTGTTTCTTGTATTCGTCCCACTTAGTTTTTCAAACAATATTGTTAGCAAAAAGTTATCCGTAACCAGAAATCAAAATCAATGAGGCTCCCACAGGCAGGAAAAAGAAACAAATGCAATAGGAAATTTTATCAAAAGCTGATAAAGCCACTGAAATAAAAATCCCCCAATACCAGGAGAAGGCAGAAAGAAGAAAATGAAACACATGTAAACTTGTAAGGTAGTCAAAACTTGTATTCTTCATATTGGTGAACATACATTATTCAAGTCAAAAATAATTAAAAAAAAAATAGATGAAAATGTTTCTACACATTTACACAAGATGTTATAATGACACTTTGCTCATTTCATCCTATAACAACAAAAAGCATAAGAAGATACAAGGGGAGAGACGAATTTAGTTTTCAAGAACCGCACAGCTAGAAGAGAAAACTTATCTAGTGGCAAAGCTCTCATGGTGCTCGATTTCAGACGATTGCCCAGAACTTCTTTCGACATATTAACACAGATTCTTTCTTCTTTTCTTTATCCTCCAGCAAGTGTGATTCAACCTCCCATAGAAATTTGGGAGCAAGATCTTTGATTCTTGAAGTGATGGATTCATCATCTCGAACTATGATAAAACCCTGAAAAACAAATTTCTTAATTATTTCTGCAATGTAGTAACCGTTCAGCTCAGGGATGTGAAATGTGAGACGTCACATTAACTGCTGGTTTTACAAAATAAAAACACTTCAATATATTTAGAATACATTTAACTGGACCACAATGAATAGAACTTGCTTCTTTTCTTTTCTAAGGACTATATATGAAATGATATCGAGAATTTGCTGACTGTCGAAAAAGGGTACTACTTGACTACATGAAGAAGTGACAGCAATGGCTGAGAGAATGTAAATTAAGACGTTGAATCCACATCAATGAAAAATCTTTGGTTTCTTAACGAACAGTAGAATTTTATTGCCAACAGGAATCAAAGTTAGTATACTTATGTAAGGGAAAATTCTACAATATGCACGTTGTTTGGACGTACTGGCAGAGAGAGTTTTTTTTGAATTTTATTGCCAACAGGAATCAAAGTTAGTATACTTATGTAAGGGAAACTTCTACAATAGGCACGTTGTTTGGACGTACTGGCAGAGAAAGTTTTTTTAAGTTGTTTAATGGAATTTTAAGAGTCTAATTTATGAATGGAGTACTATTCTATCTACGGTGCACTATTTTTAATGTGCACAATCATTAATCAGGTTTAAATTTAATCGAGCGGATAATAAAACTTGCGAGCAAAACAATGTTCCCTACCTAGAATTTTTCTTATATCAGATGAATAAATCTCTATCACTAAAATTTAAACACACCTTTGGCTCGCCCACAGCTTTAACTTATACAATAACTACCTATACCGTGAAAGAAAATTGTATGACAAAGTCTAAAAGAAGAAAATTATGGTCGATATTCTCTACCTAGACAAAGAATCCTCATTGTTGTACTAAGCCATTGCTCCGGAGCACATCAGAACTTATAGAGATCCAAGTTTTCATTTAAACAGCTTGTAATGTCTCATTCTTTTTCGTTTTTTCAATGGCTATAATCAAAGAGAGACGACGCTTCTTTAAATAATTACCTGAGGCCGTGCTATACGGTCCATCTCCAGCATGATATCCTCCATTAAGCAACCGTCTCCCCGGTTCTTATAGTGAGAGAAGAGATGATTGGCATGCAACAGATCGTAAGTTCTTGGATAATTTGAAAATGGTTCACACCTGAAGTTAAAAAAATATATCAAGCGCAAGATGCAAAAAAACTTACCAAATTCCCTTGTGAACGTGTAAGTTTATCTAGTGATATTGAAAAGAAGGTGAAAATCAATATTTTCAGTAGTTTTCCGTAGCAAGAGCAACGCATTCTTCTAGTAAATTTTATCATCTAGCAGCGATGTTTAGTAGCTTGATGATAACATACCAGTCATGAAAAGCACCAACCAGACCACGGTCGTAAATGGCAGACAGGGTATTCTTCATGCTCACAGGAACTATACTCATAACCCAAACAGGTGACGTGCTCAAGGCTACAGCAAATCCACCACAAAAAGCATTCATGTCCATTACATTTCGTATTTCTGTGTCATTGACATTCAGAAGCATCCAGTAGTGACCAATTTGCTCTTGCCAAAAGGTAGTATCTGAAGTGAATTCCTCGGGACCAATACCTGTCATAAGCAAATACATCAGTAATCTTACCAGATAGATTCTGCCATATGTTTGAAATAAAATTGTATGTGTATTTTACAGCATTTAAGTTTATCTGGATTTCTATTCTTCCTCATTTACTATCTTTAACGAATGAACATCAGTTTATTTCTTCTTTACGGCAATTTAACAATAATCTTCAAATTTCAGAAGAAATAAGTTGGCCATATTGTCTTTCCTCTCAGAAAGACATGTTAAAATATGCCAATCATGAAACTCAGAAATATGTGCTTGGTGAAGGCCAATACTTTCTTCTGCAAAAAGGCAAATAAAACACTTGTTCATTTATCCTAACTTCTGATTCATTAATCTAATCGTTTTTTTTTTTTTTTTTTTAATAAGGGTGATGTGCTTTGGGAACCCAAATAAAAGCATCAAAGAGAGACCTATTTTGCTGAGACTTTCTGAGTACACTGATAGACGCTCCGGTCTAGAAGGAAGTTCCTGAAAATGCGTTTGTCCACCCCTTACTTGCACACAGTTCCTCAGTGGTGTATTCCACGATGGACTAGAATCGTCCACGGCATCACACACATCTATAATACTTTGATCAGCATTACGCAGAAGGCATGACTGATCATCTTCCTTTTTCCAGATTGCCGTCTGAACTTGTCGAGCAATGAGTTTCCAGCACATTGCCGACGTTATGTTCACCACTTTCTCCCAAATCATTGGATAAGTTTTGTCTTTTCGATAAGCAGGTGGAGCAGAATAAACAAAGTATCCATTAGGTCGCAGAAGACGGTCGACTTCTTTCAATAGAATGCCGTCTGCTCACAACAAAGAAAAAGTAGTCAAGAACTACTAAATATTGCAAAAGGTACTCAGTAGCAAGAGTTAAATTACGTTAATGAAAAAATTCCCTTTACAACCAGCATTGTTACATAAGGTAGAAAATTTATCCATAATACCAAAAAATATATAAAGAATGAAGAAATACTGCTTCATTGAAGGGTATAGGAAAGATGAACGTCCTGAAAAGTAAATAAAGCCATAAGATAAACATTTTAAACAGCATATCATATCGCTGATACCCCGATCATGTAGCCTTAAGTATCTGACTAGTGCCACTTCTTTTAGTAAAAATGTATAAAATGCTTGAGCAAGATATTAAGATTATTATATAATAGAATGTCTATAAAACTAGTTATTTTACAGTTACTTGATAACATTCCATAAATATATATATATATAACAAAGTTAGTAATGACAATATACCATTCTCATGCCAATCGACGCGGCATCTTGAACAGTGAACCATCTCAAAAGAACTAGAAGGATATGGAAGCTGTTTTGTGGCTATGGCAGAAATCATTGCACCAATTCCTCGCTCTAAAGCAAACTGAATCTGATTCTCATGGCCATCCTTGGGAGCAAAAGACATTGTTTGTATATCTAAGGGAAGAAGATAAGCTGAAAAGCTAGCAACGCCACACCCAACATCCAGAACTTGAAGCACCCCTGCAGAACGCAAATTGCCTGTTCCATTTGTTATCATATCTCCCAACCTGACGTCAGAAAAACATTGTTAATGACATATACACTAAAAGCACACACATGTATATCTTCTAAACAACAAACATTTATAAAGAATATACATTATATGATTTAGATGTGAAATCTTGGACACTTATGGAACTAAAATGACCACATGATCTTCAACATTTAAAAGAGTATGCGCTGAGGCCTAATAAAAATTGGTCTCTGATTAGGCATTGCTCTACTCCTTTTGCACCGTTTTGCTTCTTAATACTTCTTTACTTTGTGCAAACGCTTAGAAACAATGCCAACTTCCCCAGAAACTATGTAACAAAGCTGACTCGATGGTCGGTGAGTCAGCCTAGCTTTCAGGTAAAAAGCCTAGCTTTGGGAAAAATGTCTGAAGCACATGAAAAGTTGCTTACATCACAATAACTTGTAAACTACTACAGGAATATGGTGGTATCTACTTATTGTCATTCTGAGGCTCACTACTGTCTTCTCCAACAATGGAAGATTGTAGAATATACATAGAAAAATGAATCCAAATTTTTCGAGATTCAAGAATTCGCTTAAAGAGAATAGCACATAAACTAGAAAAGATTAGTGGGGAAAAGAATCATCAACAGTTACCTCTGGATATATTCAGGTGCACCATGTTTGAAATGGGTACCACCACCAGGGAACCACCATAGTTGACCCTGCCCATGCACCCAATTTTGCCCACCTTTGGCTTCAGCTAGATGTGTATGATTCACATTGCTTCGCCAGACATAATCCCTGCTGGTTGGCCATCTTATTGGTATCTTATAATCATTCGGTGGCGGGACCAAGCAAAACAAGCGGTTTTCAAGTGGAGGACAATGCCTCTCAAGCTCTTCTCTTCTAGAAAGATCTAAGTTTTGCAACTGTTTCACATAAGAAACGTTGTGGCAGGGGGTGTACTCATTGAATGCCAACGGGCATACATCCAAGCCAGTATCCGGTATCACAATTGGCGTTTGTCGGTAAGTAAGGGAAATTCTATTTGGAAATGTGGAACTACCTGCACCTTGAGAAAAATCTATAGAAATCAGCATATTACAAATAAATGCTCATTTCATTATCCATACTTATTAGTATTAGGCATTTATAGAATCTTCAAATAAATGCTCAAAAACAAAATTTATTTTCTCTATAGACGAAGGGACCCCAAACTAGATCATGTAAAGGGCAAGCTTTGATTCATCTATAATTAAGGTCACGTTTATTAAATTGCAACCGGAAAGGGAGCTGGTATGAAAAGGAAAGAAGTTGAATCAGGAAGAAAATCAAGCTTTTTATTCAAAGTCTTTAACTACCTTTTTACCGAGTTAACTGTGTAATTACCTATTACAAGTTGAATTGCACGCCAAATTCTTAGATCTGAAAAGCATTATCGTAATTCGCAAATATTAAGTGCAAACTACCTAAAAAAGAAAACTGACTTCTCACAAGATCGTCCTTTTTGGAAATAACCATACTTCAAAATACAGTAAAACAAATAACTAAACATGAGCAAAAAAAAAAAAAAAAAAAGAAGCTTAAACAATGACCACGAAAACCGAGGTGATCACCAAGAACGCAAGAACAATGGGAAAGAGGTGTCATTCTCTAACTCAAAAACTCCAATTTTTTTAATCTGTCAAATTGTGTTATACTAAAGAATGTTCTTATAAACATCCATTATTAAAGCTTGGGCAAGATCCACAAAACAATAAAGAAAATTTAGCTCCCAATTAGTCCAAAAAAAAAAAATAATTGAAATCCAAATTAGCTCAAACGATATAAAATGCAAATAAACCAAATCAAAACTGCATAATTCAGTATAATCAACCAAATCACTGTGGGCTTAGAGAAGAGAGAGAGAGAGAGAGAGAGAGAGCATACCAAGAGAAGAAGAAGAATTATTATTGTTATTGTCGGAGGTAAGCTGAGAAACGTAAATGGGGGCTTGATTTCCGAAGAGAGTGCCGGCGAAGAAGGAGGCAGCCATGAGTAGCAAGAGAAACAATATGGTCCGACCAGTTCCCGAATAGAAAGCCGAACGCAGAGAAATCCCACCACCCATTTTCGCAAATCCTCAACTGGGTTTCTCTCAGAATTCACGGATTTATCAAAACGGACATTGCTGTCTGAAAATGAGAGATCGCTAAAACCTTCTTGCAGTGGATTTTGTTTTTTTAGCTCGTATTAGCGGAAACTAGAAAGACAGGAAAACTGCGGGGGGAAAACATAAATGGGTCTTTGCGTAATTGGTCCCTGACCGTCTCGTGACTCGTGTTGCAGTTAGATTTTTATTCTTTGCATTCATTATAAACTCTTTTTTGTTTGGATTATTTTATTGATTCCCTCCTGTCCCATATTTTAATGTAACTCATAATTTTTCAAAATCCTTTGTTATTATAGCACTCGGTCAAATTAATTAAGATTAATTAATTTAATCCGGCTGTTAGTATTAATTAATTTAAAATTAGTAGAAAGTTTTCTATTATAATTATCACATAAAAATTTTTTTCTTTTAAAATACTTATTTTTAAAATTAACGCTTCCCTTAATTAATTTTAAGTGTTGGTAGCAAATTTTTCAGAACGAGAATAGTGAGCTATTCCATATTCTGTTTAAATTAGACTTTAAAGTCTAATCATCAAATTTACACAGCAAGCTCAAGCCCACTCTTTCTTTCTTTTTTCTTTTCTTCATACTCTCTTTCTTTTGCACGTTGCTCTCTCTTTCCTTCTCTCCCTCATGCTAACTCTCTCTCGCTCCCTCACGTTTTCTCTCCCTCCCTCTCGGTTTTCTCTCTTTCC
>NW_010363463.1:400038-412239 GCF_000414095.1 Morus notabilis | reverse complement strand
TCTTTCCCTCCAAGGGAGGTGATGTCCAAGCTTCTAAATAGAGGGCTTTACTCTATTTTTATGGATAATTCAACCTTAAAGTTGATTTCAAGATTTGAAGGTGGATTTTCATGAGATTTTAAGAAGATTAAGTTTTGGATTGGAAGCATTGCATATGAGAATCAAGAAAGCTAGAGGTAGGGTTTTCTTCATTAAAAGTTGAGTTATCTTTCCCTTTTTGTTTAAACTAAAAAACTACAATTATTTGATAAGTTATTGAGTATTAACCTTGTTAGCACCTTAAATTAGATGTCATAAGCTTCGTATAGCCGCAAGAACCATCTCAAACAGACAGCTATAGCTCGATTTATGCATTTTTAAAATTAAGCATGATTTCTAGAAATTCTGCAGAAAAATAGCCACGTTTTGATCTGGTATAATATATTTTTGGAGACCCTAACATATCCCAAACTAAGCTTGTGATAGCTCTTTAGAAAGCCCTAGATGTCTACTTTAATTAGATATTGATTTTGTAATTTTTGAGGCTGTGTAAAATATTTTATGATTATTTCCGTAACGGTCGTCAAAGTTATCTTTTCTAAAAATTGATAAAACAAAGAACTGAGACCCTTACTTTTTGAAATAGGATTGTTGCACCTAAACCAATGTTACTAACATTTAGAACATGTTATTAGTGATGTGTGGGAGTTAAAATCACGTCATTTGGAGTTTTGTAACCCGAGTTGTGCGCATTGTAAGTTTCATGTAGAAACTTTTCAAAAGCTGTCAAAACCAGGAAAGAACAGAATTTTCATTTCTTAAAAACTATTTTTGAGGCATTTAGAGAGCTTGGATTTGGGCATATAATAACTCGTTAGAAAGATCTACGTGTCTACTTTCTTATTGAGTTCATTTTGGAATTTTTACCGACTTAGATAATAATTTATATATATTCCCGTCAAAGTCGATGAAACTGCTAATTTACTAGAGTTATGAAGAATAGGGATTCGAGTTAGAAACTGATTTATGACTGAATGATTAGTAGTTTGGAGCCTTTGTGGTTGTTTAACATGTTCTAAAGGGAATACGACGAAAAGTGTTAAAAGAGGATAACACCAACACTTGATAACTATGATATCTCAAGGAGACTTAATGGATCTTATTAGAGTACGACACTTTTGCATTGTTGTTTATGCATTCATGGATATTTTACAGATTATTGAATTTAGCATATTCATTTTTTGAGTTTTGATCGTGTTTGAGCATGAGATTGCATTTCTCTTCCTTTTTGGATATATTTCATGGATTTTCATTTTTCAGTGTTAAAGTTAGTTTTCACCAATGTTGAGACTTTAAAAATGATTTTGAAAAAGTATATTTCTATATATATATATATATATATAACGATTATATATATATGGAAAACCTGACTTTTACGAATCATGATTTTTGGAGATAATTCGAGCATGATATATTTAAGTTTTCAAACGCTGTCTAATGAGCATTTAGGTAGTGGATTTACAATTTTGCATCATGGCCTAGAGATCGGGATATGGAGATCGTATCATTGGGGGTAGGTCTTGAAACCTGTAAGGACCACTTTCATAGTATGGGTGGTGATATCAAGGCTTTGCACTAGATT
This sequence comes from Morus notabilis, assembly GCF_000414095.1. Lineage (NCBI taxonomy): Eukaryota > Viridiplantae > Streptophyta > Magnoliopsida > Rosales > Moraceae > Morus > Morus notabilis. The sequence continues at coordinate 410,618 of NW_010363463.1, read as the reverse complement.
ACGTATCGGTACTTTGAAAGAACATTTCAAACTACCGGCGTATGATCTTTATCTTTCTTTTATCTCTAAATTACTTGGATATCCTAGTGTCTGATAGAATTACAAATACCCAGTATTTGTAGACTACTTAGACACCGGGTACCTTATCACTTTTGAAATGGATTTGAAAATGATTTAGTATTATGAAAGAGCTTTCAAATACTTGATTATCCGCTTGACTCTATATTTGACTGCATCAGTCATGATTAGGTGTTTTTCACATATTATCATCTCCTGCATTTGAGTTATGCATTTTATTTTCGATGGTGTACGAGTCTTTATGATTATTTCACCTTTCTTGTTTTATTGTCGTCATCCCTTTTTTTTTCCTACTGGACATTTGGCTCACCCCTGCTTTAAATGTTTTTCCCCCCTCTAGATTTAGCAGTTGATTTGTAGCGTGGTAAGCAGATGCCAACAGATTGAAGGCTCGAGATACGAGGTGACTTGTTTTATTTTGATTTTACAGTTTTATTTTAAAATTCTAAAGTTGTATTGTATTTCTGTATATGATATGTATTGGTCGGCATTGTCCCATATTGTATAAGTTTTGAATATTATGAATTGTTTTAGTATTATTTGTAAAAGAAAGGTTCCGGAACTATATATTTTGACATTTATGTACTTATTTTCGTGATTTTCATTAATCAATTCAGTTTAATTAAGTTAATTTTCTTTAATTATATCTCAATAATTACGGTCCCTCCTTTGGGGTCGAGATAGTTACACCCCCTCAATTTGTAAAAAAAAAAACATTTCAAAATGCTCCTTCCGTTAAAGTCCATCAATAATACTAACAGATATACTGACGTGACATTAATTTTAAAATATTAAAACATTCATTTAGCTAAACCATGAGATTAAGTACTACAAAATTAATAAAAAATCATGAATATAAAGATAAAAAGGTAATAAATTTTCAAAAAAGAAAAATCCCCGAATGAAGAAACTCAACCCAATAATCAAGAATCAAGTGATGACAATACAATTTGAACAATTCATCAAAAAAAAAAAAAAAAACAATTGGAACGTCAAGCATCAAACTCAATTTGCAGAAAAAAAAAAAGAAAAGAAAAGCATCAAACTCAATTGGAAAATTTGAGCTCCCAGATTGACCTGCAAAAACACTCACAGTTTGTTAAGCTCAACAATGGCATCTTGACATCCTCAACTTTAGATTGGGAAAGTTGTTGGTAAAATACGTTACCTGCTCTTGAGGGAAGCCATGGAGAGGGGAGATCTAGCATAGTGGCGCATCGGTAAAGGACGGATCTGGGCTTGTGACAGTTCGTGAAGAAGGTGTTCTTGTTTGGAACTCTCTCTAAGAACAACTATTGCCCAACACTGAGGAGAATGAATCTCAACTTAAAATTGGCTTATATGCCTTAACCAAAGGGTCGCTTCCCTTAGCGAGTACATCTGAAATTTCAAGAGTATTTGTGACAAACTGGCAGCAATCGGAAAGCCTTTTTCAGATATAGATAAAGTTTTCCAAATCTCAAAAAGGCTTGGCCTGAAATACAAAGATTTGAAAGTTGATGTATTATCGAAACCTCCATAGCCATCATTCAACTAATTTGTAATGTCGTTACAGAATCATGAACAGGTTTATCTAGTGGACGAAAAGCAACAACTTGATCACAATCAAGCATTTCTTGGCCAAAGAGAAAGAGGAAAAGGAAGAGATCAACAAAGAGGAAGAGGTCAATCAAGAGGGTGAGGCTGGAACTCCTTTTTCTCAGAATTGGCCCAACAATAACAATAATCAATCCTCAAATTTCCAACCTCAGTTGAAATTCAATAACACTAATAATTGGAAAGGACAAGGACCAAGAAAGCCAACTCACAACAAGGAAGCTTGCCAAATCTGTGGACGAACTAATCACACTACAACCAAATGCTACTATATGTATGATTATGTTCTTGAAGAGACAAAAACTTAACAAGCTTTGGCAACTATGAACTTAAACAGTGAAAGTGACCAAAATTTGTATGCCGACTCGGATGCAACAGCTCACATGATAAATAAAGGAGGTAACCTTACATCTTTAAAACCTTATTTTGGTAAAGATTCAATCTTTATTGGAAATGGGTAGTCTTTACCAATCACTCATATAGGTAATGCCTTGCTTCAGACCTCGCAAGGCAATCCTAAGCTAAATGATGTTTTAGTCGTATCAGAAACCGTTGGAACCTTATTGTATATATACCATTGTATTAATCCTTGTAATACAAGATTGCAAACATATTAAGCCTTTTATTTGAAATATATTACATACAACGATGAAGGCAAGGTCGCGATTAGGTGATGATGGAGAACGCCGTCGTCTTTTTCACAAATGGGAGAAGTCACGTTGTCACAGCTTTCGTAGAGAGTTGGTTTTCGACTAACAGATATCCTCACATGTTGATCTTAGATGTGTTCGTGCAGGTCTGAGGCATAGTGTGGCGGCGATGGGGTCTACCGGGCTGAAGGTGCGTTCGAAGTCCGTCGGGCTAAAGGCGATGGTGGGGAGGAGGTTGGAACTTGGGAGTTTGTTTGTTTTGGGTGCAATTAAATGTTAGTTTTTAAAAAAATTGTTTTTACTCATTTCTTAATATTTAATATTTTTATATAACTAATTTGAATTAAATGTCTTTAGTTAATTTTGTAATGATATGCCACGTCAATTATCTGTTAGAGTTATAGACGGATGTTGGTAGAAGGGGTATTTTGAACTATTTTTTATATATCAGGAGGTATAATGAATGATTTTAAAAAATCAAGGGTACTTTAAAACAAGATCCATTGTTCGAGGGGGATTTATGAAAATAATCTTTTTTGTTTTTCTCAATTTTAAGTTCAAATTTTTTGTTAGGTCGCCAAGTTTTTTACACATGTGCCTTTTTTTGAAAAAAATTCATATTAATACCCTATGTTTTAGTGTAATTGTCTTTTGATATCTTGTGTTTTTAATAATTTTAAAGTGGTATCCTGACATTTTGATAAATCGTTTTTTAGTACATTAAGGCTCTTTTTTGGGATGTAAAAAGTCAACAATGCCCTTCACTTTAATTAACCAAAAAATGAATAAATTTAAGAAAAATTTTACAAATACGGAGATTCTCTAGTATGCTTGGTGTACCGGCAGATCAGATTTTTTAAATCGTTAGATCTGTGTATGTTTTGACTTTTACGTGATTTTATATAAATTCGATGAACATAATACTTAACCTACGGGTATACTGGCATACTGAAGAAGGTCCCCTAGAAAATAATCCTAGGTTGCGTTTGGTATGATGGTTCAAATCAGGGTAGTTTTAGTTTTAGAACTAGAACCATGATTTATGGTTTGAACTTAGGGTCCAAACCATAGTTCTGAAACCGGAATCAGAACTAGAGGTTTGAACCATCCAAAATCAAGGGGGGTGATTTTATTTTGTGGGGTGCTTCTGCTTTAAAAGATCACATCAGGATTCAAACATTAAACCAGAACCATCCAAATTAAACACTGATTTTTAAGAATCATTTTTTACTTTTTACAAACAAACAAAGGTTTGAATCAAAATCATGGTTCTAGAACCCTCATACCAAACGCAACCTTAGACATTTAAAAATTAAAAAAAAAATAAAAACATAAAATAAACAACTTTCTCTCAAACACTATCTTCTCTCTCCTCTCTTCTCGACATTCTCTCCTCTTCTCTCTCTCGCGAGTCCATACCCTCGTCCTCTTCTCTCTCTCAACCAACTCGCTCTCTCTCACTTCTCTCTTTCTTTCTCGAATAACTCACTTCTCTCTTTCTTTCTCGAATAACTCCCTCTCTCTCTTCTATCTGTGGTGAGCCCAGTCACGGCGACCAGCCACCGGCAAGCCCAACCCCATCTGCTGCCATCGCGATCCTGCCCAACCCCGGCGCAGCCCCGCTGCAATCCCGACCCTACCCGCGCAACTCTGACATCCATTCTCTGCCGCTGTTGCGACCCTGCCCAGCCCCAAACCGAGCCTCGACGCGGCCCTGTCGCAACCCTGACCCCATCCGTCGTGACCCCTCCCAGCCCCGAGCCCAGCCCATCTGCGGAACTCCGGCGACCCAAACAGGTTTAATCTTTGTAGATTAACATTTCTAGATTTTCTACGTGATTTTTCAGATCTAATAATTCCCAGGTCTGGGTTTTGGTGAGAAAGAAGATGAGACTAACAATTTGTTCTGAGCTTGCTGAAAGAATAGTGGATTTTAATTTGTTTGGGTTCTTGGTGTTCTTGGACTTGATTTTGATTTTTTTGAGTTGATCTGATTATTTCAAATTTGTATCTGTTTTATGCATTGTGCTTTAGATTCATCTGTGTTCTAGAGATTTTTTTGTAGAGAAAGAAATAAGAGAGGGATTGAAAGAGTTTTTTTTAATACATTTAAATTTTTTTCTAAATTATTGGTTTTTATTTTATTAATGAAGAGGGTAAAAATGACCTTTTACATTTTAAAAAATGTTTTAAAGTATTAAAATACGATGTATCAAAACGTCATGTATTAATTTAAAATTATTAAAAATATAAAATATTAAAAGATAATTATCTTAAAATATACGGTATCAATATAAAATTTTTCTTTTTTTTTTTCCCCTGATCCGCATGCGCCCTTAAAGAGGTGGATTTTGGTGAAAGTATAAAAACTTATTTTTACTAATGGTCCCTAAATATTTGTTTGTGTTTTATAGGCCTTCTTCTGTTTTCTCTTTACCATTTAAATCCACAATGCTTTTTCTTTTTAGTAATTCCCTCCTAAAAGTAAAACCATTTCCAATACATAGTTATTTAATGCATGCATAACGTTCTTTCAATAAATCTACTAAAAAAAAACGTTATTTCAATATATAGACATATTTGTTTAAAAAAATATAATTTATATTTTTTAATTATTAAGTGAAAAAGACATTACAGACAAGAAATGTATATTAAATCTTAGTATATGTTATACTTGGACTGATTACAAGAAAAAAAAAAAAGAAATTTCTACGTGATTTTTCAGATCTAATAATTCCCAGGTCTGGGTTTTGGTGAGAAAGAAGATGAGACTAACAATTTGTTCTGAGCTTGCTGAAAGAATAGTGGATTTTAATTTGTTTGGGTTCTTGGTGTTCTTGGACTTGATTTTGATTTTTTTGAGTTGATCTGATTATTTCAAATTTGTATCTGTTTTATGCATTGTGCTTTAGATTCATCTGTGTTCTAGAGATTTTTTTGTAGAGAAAGAAATAAGAGAGGGATTGAAAGAGTTTTTTTTAATACATTTAAATTTTTTTCTAAATTATTGGTTTTTATTTTATTAATGAAGAGGGTAAAAATGACCTTTTACATTTTAAAAAATGTTTTAAAGTATTAAAATACGATGTATCAAAACGTCATGTATTAATTTAAAATTATTAAAAATATAAAATATTAAAAGATAATTATTTTAAAATATACGGTATCAATATAAAATTTTTCTTTTTTTTTTTCCCCTGATCCGCATGCGCCCTTAAAGAGGTGGATTTTGGTGAAAGTATAAAAACTTATTTTTACTAATGGTCCCTAAATATTTGTTTGTGTTTTATAGGCCTTCTTCTGTTTTCTCTTTACCATTTAAATCCACAATGCTTTTTCTTTTTAGTAATTCCCTCCTAAAAGTAAAACCATTTCCAATACATAGTTATTTAATGCATGCATAACGTTCTTTCAATAAATCTACTAAAAAAAAACGTTATTTCAATATATAGACATATTTGTTTAAAAAAATATAATTTATATTTTTTAATTATTAAGTGAAAAAGACATTACAGACAAGAAATGTATATTAAATCTTAGTATATGTTATACTTGGACTGATTACAAGAAAAAAAAAAAGACAATTAGCACAGGTAGAATGCATAGTTTTGTTTTTTCAAAAAAAAAAAAATGAGAAAAAATATAGATAAAGGTCAAGCATGTAAATAGAAAATCACATATATATATATATATATTTAAAAAGACACTAATAAAATAATGATGCTCAAATATGCTTAAAGTTAACGTTTTTTACTTTTCTAAATTACACCCTAATTAGTTTTCTCAAGATTAAAATATTTCTTTTAGCATATTCCATTTTATTTATAAAAATACAACATTCGATAAAAACATACATTATGATTGAAACACACATTTGGATATATCTATTTTTTTTTAAAAATTAAATGGGTATTTAAAAATCAAAATAAGTTTCTCTAATTGACTACCCACATGACACATACAACAATTTATTTTATATTCTATAAAATATATTTTTACAATGCAGATGTAGTATTATTCTAATTCTAACAATAAAAAAATATATCACACATTCAATTTATGTGTGATATAATGTTTAACTTGAATCATCTAAAAAATATAATTTCTTTTTTTTTTTTTACTTTAATTTTTTAGTTAAGAATTTAATAGAAGCTCTTGATAGATTCGATTAGCGCAATTATAATTGATTTTTTTTTTTCATAAAGGTTCAATTAAGTAATTAGTTTTGGTTTGTGATGACAGGATTATTTCAAATTCTAAAACCTTAAATAAACTAAATAGACTTTTTATTTGAATTTTAAAAATCGAATTACATTGAATTATAACTGTGGTTTATTTAGAGAAAAAAACTATATACATTGATGAAAAAAAAAGTTAATTATTAAATTTGCACTAGTAGTTTCGTTAAAGTTTTAACTCGTGTCTCCTTCAAAAAAAAAAAAAAAAAAAAATCCAACTCTGTTTCTACATATATATGTTGACATACATACAGACGTATATTTGTATACATTTAGTTATTTTATAATGGACTATTTTGATTCAACATGGTTAATGATAATATTGAAAACCATTTATTGTTTTCCAACTCTTAAAAAAAAAAAAAAAAAATCATGTTTGGCGGCACCGACAAACCCAGCGTATAATAATTAATAAGACCACAATTTTTTTTTTTATTAGGTATGTTTTGCATACATTTTGTCCCACATCGACTGCGAACTGAAAACAGAAGCGCCTTTTATATGCTTTTATTGGGCCGACTGATTGGGACTTTACTTGAACAGCATCTGTTCTTAAGGTTCGCACCTCTGTATCCTTGAGTTCTAAGGAGACAGGAATCTCAACCTGGTGGATGAATCATGACCGTGAGATCGGAGCGTGATCAACGGCGTGATGGTACCAAAGATCATCTCAGCCGTAGAGAATCGTTCTCAGCCAATTACCTCTTCTTGATCCAAAACAGCAGCGAGAATTCTCATGGAAAATTGATTTTTTTTTTTTTTTTTTGAAGTTTCCAACCCAATCTTATTTTTTATTATTACTCAACTGCTGGTGTTTTTGGTTTAAGATTCTTAGAAGATAAGCTTTTCCACTCATAAGATACAAACATTATATAAAAACTCCAAGCATCAGTACTGAAACCATTTTTCTTTTCCCCCAATGCCCTTTTGGCGTTACAAACCTCCAGAATAAAAAAAATAAATAAATAAAAAGAAGAAGAAGTGCCCTTGAAGACAGTCCCACATTCGTTGCGTAACAAAGAAGCATTGTTTTTATAGTAAAACAATCAGCCAATTTAGTGTCAAATTAATATCGAGTAATTGGCACAGTTAGTCCCAAAACTGTTTCATGGAGTCCTTTTAATAGGGGAAATTAAAACAAATTAGCTATTAAACAATGACTTTGGTTTTACCAGAGAGATCAATAAATTTTTTAACTCGGTCCAAATGAAATGCTTTTCCTAAGGATTCTATTTAAATAGAAATTGGAGAACGAAATAACTAAAAAAAAGAGTGTTAGAATCCACGAGCTGACATTTTCTGCTTCTGCAGAAGGTTCTCTCTATTAGCGGGGCAATCGACGAGTGCTCGAGAGTCTAGACAAGTACTCTGCAACAGATGTCGCTGAAGATGAGAGGTCGCATGGTGGCTTCGTGAAGTTGTGGTTTCTTCCAGGGGTCGTCGCGCGGGAGGGGCAGGCCTCTGTAAGCTGAAAGTGGCATCCAGAGGAGGGTTGGGACACCCTCCAACTTGACATTTAAGGACTTATTCTTTTGAGTGAAAAATTTAAAAAAATACAACTCGAGTTACAACTTTATTCGAGTTCATGTTCTTTTAAGTTTAAAATCGAGTTCAAACTCGAGTTTATAACTAAAACTCGAGTTCAAGTTTCCCCTTCAATTCGAGTTCAAAAACTCGAACTCAAATTAATGAACAGTATTTTTTCTATTCTTAAAAATGTTATAACTTTTTTGTTTTAATTTTGATTGAGATGATTTTTTTTTTCTATGCGTTAACAACGAAAAGACGAATAAAACCCGACTCATATACCCTATTAAAATTTTTCATCAACATTGAGTTTTTATTAAAATACTATCTAAATACAAATTCAAGTTTTGACTCACTCAAACACAAACTCAAAAAGATTATTATTTTAAACCATAACTCAAATGTACACAACCAAACACAAACTCAAGTTACAAGTTCAACTCAAGGGCCTGTTCAGTTCACTAATTCGAGTTGAGATGTGACTTTATGTGAGAATTTTTTACTGTAGCAAAAAGTTAGATGTGACTAATTCTGAGAGCTTTTTATTGTAATAAAACTCGAATTCTAAACTCGAATCGGTAAAATGAACAGAGCCCAAGTTATAACTCAAATTCAACTCAAAAATTATACTCAAGTTAAACTCTAAAAGAACAAGTCATAAATATCTCATTCATAATCCAACGAGTTTAATGAGAAAAGAAGGTTTCATAGCTCTAACTTGTTGTGTCAAGTTGCCCTTTGTTACCCGCTCAAAGAATGGGAATCAAGTTGTCACCTACTAAAAACAATATCCAATTTATTTATTAGGTTACATTTGGCATGACGATATTGTTCTCAACCAGGCAATGACTTCAGTAAATAGATTAAATCAGGTGAGAAGAGTTAATACATTTTGTTCATCGTGACAAAACTAAAATATCAAATTTATTCAAATAACTGTATTCTGTTTTCTTCATTTCCTTGATAAGAAACCGATCCAGCATTTCTTTAAATCATAAATCTCTTCAACTTTCATCTATCTCGGAACTCTCCTTGTGTATTCAACTTCATCCCACTAGCCAACAACAAATTACTCCATTGTTCCATGGTTAAAAGCATTTGTGCAGGTTATTTTCCAAGTTCCTGGAGGATCAACTGCACACCCAAAAAATTAAATCCTACCATGAGGAAAAGCAATCAATAACTAGAGGCCTCTTCGCATGTCAGCCCGGGAGACAGGAGAAAAAACCATGACAGTGTAGTATGGAAGAAAAAGTTCGAAAGGGTCTCAACATGGAGTTGGTCATCCGTCATTCTCAGTTTCTCTGATAAGATGCAGAAAGTTTCAGCTTCAAGACCAGGCCCTTGCGTTTCAAAGTCCTCGATCATCAATGATATCCATGTCACTCCATCTACGATCGACAATCTAGTACTAATAAACTACCCTAAATGAAGACCAACCTAGAGTAAATTGGGATGAAAAAGAATTACCCTCGAAAGTTTCTTTGTATTTCTTTGATAAATTTGCTGTCTAATGTATCAACAGTAAGCAATAACAGAACCAAATAATAAAATGAAACACCATCAGTCCACATCCAGGAATGAGGTACAATCAATGTCCTGAAGGGTGATTTTTCCCATGTACAAATCATGTATGTGATCAGGACAGAGAGGAAGGCATTTCAGATTGAGGCTATCATGAATAGCACCCATTCCCCGCACCCATTTCTCTTCGTCCAGTGGGTTCACATTCAGCAGTTTTTGCATCAACCTTAGTCGATAAACAGTAGTATCAGTTCTCTCGCAGAAATGAGCAACACAAGAATATGGAGGCTCGTCAGAAGCCAATCTAATCAAAGCCAAAGACAAAGCACCATCCACATGTTTCGGATCAGAAAGGTTCATATCTCCCATCATCTTTACATCCCTCTCTGTGGGGAAGTGCACTTCTCCGTTTCCACACATGTCGAAGATCTTCAAATCTTTACTGTAATGCTTAATCGATTCACGTTTGGTGGTTTCGTGCTTTTCTGCTAATGTCAAGATACAGGAGAATCTCAAATGATAACTTACAATAGTTTTAACCATCTTGAAGTTATGACAGCAGCAGAAGAAATCAAGCCACCTTCTTCCAACACCTGCGTACCACTTAACAATATCAGCATCTTCAAGAGCAGTGAGTAAACTGATTGGCCTCGGCCGTCCCATGTGATTTGTAAATCCAACCAGCCTAACTGCCTTCCTAACAAGTTCTATGGGCGCATCAACTTTCATACATAGCCTCGTTAGGTCCTCAACTGTTCTCTTAGCATATTTCCGCTCCTCTTCTTCCTCCATCCTCTTTTCTTCTTCTTCCAATGCCTTTCTAGCTTTGACAGGACTTAAATGCTTGTCCACTTGCTCTTGGAAGTTATCATAAGAATCAACAAGATCCTGAGGTAATTGTTCTCTAATGTGTCTCAAAGAAAGAAAATGCCCTGCCGATAATTTCCGGTGCCAATCCCAACGCTCT
>NW_010363463.1:369057-400003 GCF_000414095.1 Morus notabilis | reverse complement strand
GCTCTTCCAATGACCCAAAGAACTCCTTCACTACTTCATCAGCCCAAGTGCTGAACATTTTTCTTACTTCATTTTCAATTTGGTGTTCAAATTTGAAGCCATCGCTTTGCTTGAACTTTTTAAACAAATGACCAAATATCTTCAAACCCAATTTCTTTCTATTCCTCTCTCTGGCATTCTTTAACTCTAAAGCCCTAACTTCCTTTTGTCTAAGGTACTTTTTCCGTGCTCTAAGCGCTTTCTCTGACATAGGAGGACGTAAAACCGAAGGCAGAACTGCCTGTAGTTCCATTCCCATAAAATCAATCTTCTCAGACACCGCACTATGAATCGCCGTCTTTACTCTATCAACCTTCAATTCCAATCTCCCTTCCAAGTATTTCACCACCCAATTCTTCAAATCCATTGTCAACATCTTCGACCCGGAAGTTGTAACTAGTATCTCATCCAAGTACCTAACTGCATATATCTTCACTGGCTTATAGAAAACACCATCCTCGGAAACAAGTTGGTTCGGTTCAAATTTGGGATTTTCTTGCTTCTTCCTAAGCCTCATTTCTTGAAGTTCTCTATCAAATCCATCAAAGTAAACATTAACCAAAATTGAACTTAATCTACTTTCTTGAGGAAACCCTCTTCCAAAATAACATCCACCTAATTCAATTTGCACAACCCCAATCTCAAACAACCTCTTTACAATATCAATCAACACTTTATCATCGATTTTCTCTTCTATAAACAAACACAACTTATCAACATGTTGACCACCAAACTTTTCCCTACTAAAGCCAACACTAAACCACCAAGCGGGATTTTCCACAGAATTCTTGAGATACCTAATGGCCGTATGCCTTCCCATACCAACACGCCCACCATAAGAAAACGTCACAAACCTCTCATCATACACAATCTCAAAAACCATCCTAATGGCTTCAATAAAAACCTTTAATTTCAAGTTGGGCAATATCAAAAACTCACCTTTGTCCGCCGAAGCCGCCATTTTGACGCAGCAAGCCTCGACGAAACCGAACCGGTTTTCGGAGATCTCCCGACCCATTTCCTCAACGGAGAACCTCTTGGGGAGCTCGGTTTTTGGGGCGCCATTGTTGGGTACGAGGTTTTGGCCGGCGGTGAGGAGGACGGAGGGCAAAGCGACGACGTTTTTTACGAGGTCGGAGAACTTGCCGTGGGAAAAACGGGTGAGGACCAGATCTTCGAGCTGGGGTTTGGAGAGGGGTTTTGGAGGGTTTAAGGTTGGGGTTTTGGGGTGTTTCAGTGAGTGAAGAAGGAGAAGAGGAATAGAAAAAGAAGGGTTTTTCGTGATGATTGGAACGGTCGTTCTTCGGATGTTTACGAGCATTGAAAAAGAGAACACCAAAAAAAACGTGGGATTGAGTTTGATTTTTGAGGCCTCGTTTGATTCAGCCTCCAAAAACCTCTAATGTTCATGTGTTGTACTTGTTAAGTGTTCTGGGTTTTGAAAGCTTCTGCTTCTGTGGTTGATTCGAGGGAAAAGAAGACAAATACGTTCAACGCAAATGCACGAGTTTTTCGCTCCTTACTTTTAATTAATACAATTTAATTAAATAATTATATTAATTAAAAGAGTATTAATTAAAAATAAAAAGTAAAAATCTTAATGCACACTAATGTTCTCTTGATTTTTTTTTTATTTATGTTGGTGTAATTAATACAATTTAATTAAATAATTATATTAATTAAAAAAGTATTAATAAAAAATAAAAAGTAAAAATCTTCATGCACACTAATATTCTCTTGATTTTTTTTATTTATGTTGGTGAAAGAAAGAAAAAGAAAATTGTTAAACTTAACTAATACTTTTTTTATTAATATAATTATTTGATTAAAAAATATATTAATTAAGAGTAAAAGATAAAAATTCATACATATATATTGTAAAAGAATATTTGTCTCCATTTCCCAGAAGAAACAAGACTGAACCTAACTTTTATAAGACTTGTGACTCAATAGAGAAATCTTGACAAATTCTTTTAAATATGTATTAGTCTTAATTTTTACTCATTATTCTTCATTAATACATATTTAAGTTAAATAACTATATTAACAAAAATATATTAATCAAGAGTAATAAGTAAAAATTCTACTTTTAAGGATAAGTTTATCACTTTTCTGGACCCCCTTCCAGCCCTCTCCCAATAGGGTAATTTTTAAAAGTGAAATAGTAGAAAATAGGCTAATATGAAATGTTTAAGAAAGTATATAAGCCAATTTTTAGTTATAAAAATTAATAGGCCATAACTTGTCAAGTTATAGTTCATAACCAGATAAGTTATTGACAAACTTATCAAGTTATAGTTCATAACCAAATAAGTTATGGACAATTATGGATAATAACTTGTCAAGTTATGGTTCATAACTAAACAAGTTATGGACAAAAATAATAATTTAGCATATTTATTAACTTATGTAAACTATTAGCCTATTAATTTTAATTCATCTAAAGTCTTAGCCTATTTTTTTCTTTCTCCCTTTTTAAAAATACTCTTTAAAATAGAGATCCTTTTATTTTTATCTCTAAACATTAGCCCATATATTTTTACATTTTAAACTAAAACTAGTTAAGATGTAAACTTTTTTAAAATAAGTACTTTTAATAAATCATGCGTAAAAAGGTAGAATCCCTCATTTTCTCTTCCCAATAAGGTTTTAAAAATCCACTTAGCTATGCACTGATTCTCTCTGGTTTTGAAAAAAAAAAAAAAAAAACACTAAAAATACTTCCTCTAAAAAAATATTATTTATGTCACTTCAATATAAAATAAAAAATTATTCTTCAATTAAAAAAAATTATAATAACATTTAATTATTTAAAATAACATATATAATAAATTTGTATAAAATTATAGCAAATCATATACTTTTTCTTTTGGGTATTCTTACTAATCACCACGTAATTCAAACTACGTCTATCAATCCATTTGACTGACGTTGTAAACTTTTTACGTCGGTCAAAAGGCAACTAATGTAAAAAGCATCTCGTTAGCATTTTTCACATTGATTCCCATGGCCAACATCAAAGCATATGATACGGGGCTTTTTAATTTTGGGTGGTTGGCTATGGATTAGTAGAACAGTGAGTGAATTAGTGGAAGAATTTAAGTACTGTTTAGTTCGCTGATTTGAGTTGAGATATGATTTTGGCCTCGTTCACTTCGCAGATTCGAGTTTTCAATTCGAGCTGAGATGTGACATTTTCTGAGAGCTTTTCACTGTAGTAGAAAAAGTTAGGTTTGAGATTTTCTGAGAGCTTTTTACTGCAGAAACTTAAAACTGAAAACTCGAATCGGTGAAATGAACGAGGCCATTTATGTTAGAGCTTTTTACTGTAGCAAAAAAGTTAGATGTGATTGTTTCTGATAGCTTTTTACTGTAGTAAAACTCAAATTTTAAACTCGAATCGATGAAATGAACGGGGCCTAAGTATTCGTTGTTGTTTTGTAAAAGAGAAAAGAGAAGTAAATAGATTGGGCATATAAAAAGATTAGAAAATTGAGTTTATAATGAACACATAAGAGAAACAGGTTTTTCTTCCTCTCCATTTTCTTCACAGGGTTACACTTTTATTTCCTTCTAATTTTATTTCCCCTTTATCAAATATAGACTTAGACCCTGTTCATTTATCGATTCAAGTTTATAATTTGAGTTTTGTAATAGTAAAAAGCTCTTAAAAATAGTCACATTTAATTTTTTTACTACAGTAAAAAACTCTCATATAAAGTCAAATCTCAACTAAAATTAAAAACTCAAATCAACGAATTAAACAGACCCTTAAAGTTCTATCTATTTTTTCTTCTCTCATTCTCCTCCGTTGCATTATGTTGACATGAGCTTCACTGCAATTCATCACCGCTTTTCGCCTCGAGTTGTTCACACACTGATCTACTAAGAAGTGACGCTGGCAGAGTGCAAGATCTAGTGAATGGCAACGGTCTTTGGGTGGGTTTGTTATTGCTTTTAGGAGAGAAAAAGCACTTATTGAGAGATCTAAAATCTAAAATCTTGTTTGGTAAAACAAATTTTTAAATAATTTCCTCCCAATCTGAAGCTAAAAGCATAATCAGCCTTTAGGCTGATTCTGATTTCAGCTTATGCTGGAATCTGTTTTGAGTGTTTAATGAAATTTTTTATTTCTAATTTTACCCCCACTGAAATCTGAAATTTACCACCCATTTTCATTTCAAATCTCTCCACTCTCCTCCACTCGTATCTCTCCTCTTCCTCCTCTGCGAAATTTTTTTTGAGAGTTCTATCCTCTCTCCTTATCGCCGTTCGAAGCGAGGTTCCCTGGCTCCGTTCACCGGCCTCTCTCTCTCTCTGTTCGCCGGTTGATCTCTCTGTTGGCCTCTTGGAGCTCGTTTGGTTTCTCCTCCGCCTGATTGATCTCTTCGTTGCCGGTCTCCCTTCTCCTCCTTCGACTACCCGTCTCTCGTCATCAGATCAAGAGGTAAGCCTCTCTAACCGCGCGATTTTTAGTTTGAACATTTGGATTTTTGGGTCTGATTTTTAGTTTGAATATTTTGGGTTTTAGGTTTCTGATTTTTGCCTTCAAAGAAAAACGGTTGAGCTTTGTTAAGGGTTCGGTTTGCCGGTATCCCATCTCCTCCTCTGACTGCCCATCATCAGATAAAGAGGTAAGCCTTTGTAAGTGCTCGATTTTTAGTGCGGCTTTAGATTGGGTTCTGATTTTTTGTGCGAAAATGGGTTTGGTTTAGGGTTATGATTTTCTTCAGATCATTGTACATTGTTGAAAGTTCCTCAACACAAAAAATGAAATGAGATGACCATACTGTTAAGGGTTCTGATTTGCTGTTTGCTCTTATCATATTTTTTGTTGTCTTTTTTTGTTGTGTATTCTTGATGTTTTAGATGCTTTTAGCAATTAAGCATAGGCAGTAATCTAATGCGTCAACATGAATACTTTTCATGTGCAATTATCATTGCAGATATCGTTCTAAGCAAATGTTAGTAACAAGTTATTCGAGATGACCATACCTAGCAGATAGAGTATTTCTTTCCCTCCTACCCAAACAACTTGATTTCCTCGCCAAGTAAAAGCATGAATAAAATTGGTAAATCCATTTCCATGTTTCTTAATCACATAATTAGGTTATGTCTTATTATATGCAAGCAGCTAAACATCAACTTATTGACTTAGATATAAGAAAAGTTAATCACCTCATGAAGTGCCATTAGAGCTTCAGCTTGCCACCGAGTAATCTTTGGAGCAAGTTGGTTACTAATCACTTTTACCTGAAATAAATCACACGAACTGTTAGTATTACATGATCAAAGTTCACTAGTATGACAAATGCATAGAACTTTAAAAGATAACAAAACGCCAAAAAACAGTAATCAGGGCATCCATTCGTTTTCATAAAACGATGATCTTGATGTTTCAATCAAATACATTAGTTCTTATGCCAATTTTTAGGTGAAGCATCTAGGACTAGAAGCTATGCTTAGTTTGGCTATTTATTGAGTGTTCGAATTGGAAATAAGGTTAGTATTACCCTTATTGTTATTTTTGTAAATTAAAGCATGAAGCCTCACATTGTTTTAGACTTTCAGTTATCAATTTTCAAATGGAGGGTAGTATACCACAAGGTAAAGCAATATGGGACCCCGAGACTGTGGATCTGTTTTGTGATTTGTGTATTATAGAGGTGGAAACTGGACGCCGTCCTGGAACTCATTTGGATAAAGTTGGATGGGAAAATTTAATTCGGAAATTTAATGAAGCAACCAAACGAGTATATAAAAGACAACAATTGAAGAATAAATGGGATGCTTTGAAGAATGATTGGAAGCTTTGGAAGGAACTTATTGGTAAAGAAACTGGTCTAGGTTGGAACATTAAGAAGAATACTATTGATGCATTTGAGGAATGGTGGCATAATAAATTGCAGGTATACAGAATTATGTTTGTCATTGTTTATTATAGTGTTGGACTAGGCAGGTTTAATTTATTGAAGTGCTCTTGCAAATTCATCCCAACGCATCAAGGTTTCGCACTCAGGGAATTGAACCACAGTTAGAAGAAAAGTTAAATAGGATGTTCATGAATATTGTGGCCACAGGAGTGTATTCTTGGACACCATCATCTGGGCAAGTGCCATGTGAGTCTGATAAAGGTGGAAATGATAATTCTACTTTACCTGAACAACTTGAGAGTAGTGGTGAATCAGGTGAAGCAATCCGAAGTGAATTGGCACAAGACCGTAAGAATAAGAGACCAATTGAGACAGATGAGAGACAAAAGAAAATCAAGAAAGGAAAAGGAAATGTGAGGGTTGGAGGAGCTGCTAAATTGTCTCAACAAATTGATCACCTTGTCGATATAGTTGAGAGTAGAAGTACTGGATCATCGATTACGCAATATGACGCTGGAAACTATAGCATAACAAAAGTTATTGAAGTTCTAGATTCGTTATCAGGATTATAGAGAGGTAGCGAGTTGTATTTCTTTTCGGTCCACTTGTTGTTAGACAAGGTTAAGAGAGAGGCATTTATGGCTCTTAAGGAACCTGAGTTGCATCTCAATTGGCTTAAGTTTGAACATGGGCTAGGATCCTCCACTTAGATTTCCATTCCTCATTTCTTTTTAGTGCAGTTTTCTTGTTGTATTGATGGTTGAGACATTGTTGTTTTCTTTCAGTGTGGTTTTCTTGCTTTATGTTTAAGACATTGTTCTACAATGACATTTCATAATACTACTTGTATGTGAGCCTGATTATTTTTATTGCACCATATTGAATGACAGGTTTATTATTGTCGCCGACAGGTTTATTGTTGTCGCCGAAAATGGCTAACAATGATGATGAGTTTGATCTACAATTTGTATGTACCATTGCTCGACTCATTGAATATTACTACAACACATACGCTCATAAGAATCCGTGTATGAACTCTTCACAAACTGAAAACATGTGGGTGACGGAATTATTGAGAGGCCATGAAATTAAAAGTTATAGGATGTTTAGAATGGATAAGAATGTCTTTTTGAATCTATGTAATGATCTACAGAGTAACTACGGGTTACAGGGACCACGGAATATGTGTGCGGTTGAAATACTTAGAATGTTTTTATTCATTTTGGATCAGGGTGCGGGGAATCGTTCAGCACAAGAGCGATTTCAACACTCTAGTGAGACTGTGAGTAGATATTTTAATTATGTTTTAGAAATTGTACGTCGTATGAGCATCGATATTATACAGCCTCCAGATCTAGAGTTCAATGATGTGCCAATAGAGATAATGACGGATCGTAGATATATGCCACATTTTAAGGTAAAATCATACTTTTAATATGCTTCATTCCCTACTCAAATCATACTTTTTATATGCTTCATTCCCGACTAAAATTATGTTTATCTATACATTAAAAATTCTTCTTTTTAGAATTGTATTGGTGCAATAGATGGCGTAGATGTTCCAGCTATAATACCACCAGAAGATCAGGTGCCATTTATTGGAAGAAAGCATGTGCCAACCCAAAATGTGATGGATGCTTGTGATTTCAGTATGAAATTTATATATGCATATGCAGGTTGGGAAGGTAGTGCCCATGATACAAGAATATTCTTATCAGCACTACGTAACCAACATTTGAAATTTTCAAAACCACCTGAAGGTTAAAACATTGTCTATATTTTATATTATATATGTTTTACATTTTACTAATTCTTGTGTTTTTATTTTAATAGGTAAATATTATTTGGTTGACGCGGGCTATCCACAATTGAAAGGATTTCTTGGACCTTATAAAGAATAATGATACCATTTACCATAATTTCGAATGGGTCGTCGACCAACAGACAGTAAAGAAGTATTCAGCCAAGCACATTCTTCTCTTCGAAGTGTCATTGAATGCACTTTTGGTGTTTGGAAGAAAAAATATAAAATTTTGAGAGACATGTCTAATTATTCATTTAAAAAGTAATTAAAAATAGTTATTGCAATAATGGCGCTTCATAACTATATTAGGATGCATGATAAGCGTGATCGACATTTTCAAGAATTCGAGGATAATTTAGATGTTTTCGCTTATGAAGAGCATCAACTGGAGGACAATGCAGAAGAAGCTGAAGCTTCACTATCACAAGAAATGGTTGAAGTACGAGATCAAATTGTGACAAGTTTAATGAACACGACTTAATTCTTTTAATGACTCTGTCAGTTTTTTGAACATGAAATGTACTTTTTTGTTCAATAAATTGATTACTCACTAATGCTCCTTTTAGTTGTAACTATATTGTGAATGAAGAAATGAAAAAAAAAAAGAATTAATTATCATAAATTTATTGTTAAAAAACTCAAAATCATAGCATTATGTTTTTTTAAGTTAAATAAATATTTCTAAATACCAAAAATAATTAATATATTTAAGTTTCATACCATGTCTATTTTGATTATTTTACATACTCACAGTAATTCAACATCAAAATTTACCAAACGCTATTATACTGATTTTAGAAACAACACAGCTACTATAATTACAGTTTATCAAACACTCAGCTGTTTCTTTCTTCAACACAACTAAAAATAATTTTTTTAAAATTCACGGCAATACTAAACTAAGCTTTTGTGTGTGAGCGCGCGTAAGCGCATGCATGTATACACTCTTGTAGATGGTGATGAACAATGGTCATTCAGTTAATGACAGACATGGAGCCACAGTGTTTCTAATGGACGCACGTGCTCAGCGGAGAAAAAAAAAAACATAATCTATAACTATATTAATGAATGTGTTTCTATTATTGTTTTGTAAGGCTGTGTTCTCTCTAAATGAATCAGTTACTCTATCTTGTGTAGGGGCTTTTTTAACTTGTTTATTTTGTTATTTTGAGCTGATCATTTGACTCTTTAAAAAAAAAAAAAAAATGGTTAATTCACCTTTTAGATCTAATATTTTTAAATTTTTATCATTTACTCCTAATTAATACCTTTTTGATTAATATAATTCTTTAACTAAAGGATATTAATCAAAGTATAAAAGGTAAAAATTCAAGACTCGTGCATTTTAAAAGTGTTTGTCTCTTTTTCCCTTTTAAATTACCGGACAAATCATACTATTTTTTTTATGCATTTCATTATCTTCAATTTTTTTTCCTTTTCAACATTTTTAAAGTTTTTTCCCTTGTTTGTGGGTTTTGGCTTACTTGCATTAGTATTTTCCTTAGTTTATTGTCATGATATCGTGGTTTGGTAATACCCAAATTTCTCATTTTACTTTAAAAAAAAATTATAATCATTGATTTTTATCGAGAAAAAATGATAAAAAAATTTTGTTTTGTTTATAAATTGTGCTCTCACTAAATTAAGGAGACGTTTGGTTCATGGATTAGAATCATTTTTAATTTACGTGTATTTTTTGTGAGAGAAAATACTGTAGCGAACTATGAACCATGATTCAAATCAGGGTACGAATCTCCTTACCAAACGTCACATAAAAGTCTGGCTTCATCACTAGTTAATGACTATGGCGAATGGGGTCAAGGAAAAATTTCCGGGAGGTGACTGGTAGTCATCTATTGAGTGACTTTAGGCATTAGTGAAAAGATAAACGTAAAAGGAGAAAGGTGGGCATGCATGGATGGTTATGGAAGGCCCATAAATCATTACGGGGCGTCATTCCTTTCTCCTTTTTTCGAAAAGGTCAAGTAGCCTAACAATTAGCAAGACATGGAGTTGTTAATTACCAAAATAAAACATGTGGACTAGTTCTACAATATGTAACAGTAATTAATACTAAACTTTACATTGGGTTAAAATCAAACTTTACATTGGGTTAAAATCAAACTTTACATTAGGTTAAAATCATGAGTGCTAGGATCAGACTCCAAAAGGCGTAATTTAGTTGCTACCCTCTGGCATTGACACGTTACAAACAGTTTTAAGAAATAGTTAAAAAAAAAGGGGGTTAACTTAAATCAAAATTCATTTTTCTAGGTTTAATTACACATTTTGTCATTTTTCTCTTTTCCAAAAATTAGAAAAAAAAATAAGAAATATATAATAAAAGGACTGAATGAATATCCTTGAAACTTGAAGTAGCATCTTTGTTGGCGAGGAAAAGGAAAAAAACAAAAACAAAAACAAAAACAAAACCAAAAAAAAAAAAAAAAAACCTAACACACACAAAGGGAAACTCTTTTAAACACGAGTCGTGAAATTCTCATAGCATTGAAGTTGTAGAAACTACAAAAAAAAAAAAAAAAAAAAAAAAAAAAAAAAAAAAAAACTAACACACAAAGGGAAACTCTTTTAAACACGAGTCGTGAAATTCTCATAGCATTGAAGTTGCAGAAACTACAGAACCGTTGGTTTGGCTAGTTAGGCATGTTCGGTCAGTTAGACATGTCCGGTTAGTTAGGCATGTTCGGCTAGTTAGGTCTGTCTGACCAATTAGGCATGTTCAGCTAGTTGGCCTGTCTAGCCAGTTAGGCATGTTTGGCTAGTTCGGCTAGTTCGGCCAAGTAGGCCTCATAGGCTTGTTCAGCCTGTTCTTCCTTTTTGGCATGTTCTTCCATGTTCGGTCTGTTTAGAGTTGTTCTTCCCTATTCTGCTTATTCGGGTTGTTATTCTCTATTCGGCCTATTCAGACGGGGCCTATTCTTCTAATCATGACCACTCCTCTAAATATATATATATATATAAAAAAAAAAAAGCCAACACAAAAATAAAAACAAAGTAAAGTCTCTTTCGACAGTAGGATTTTGTCTAGAAATATAACCATCTGTTCTATTTACATAAAATGCCAATCTATACGTGTGGTCTTTGTTAGATCTCATAATTATTCAGACTTCTCAATAATCAAGATGTCCCACTATCATGGAAACTATACGTGAAAATAATAAGATAAAACAAATAAATGTACGGTTCTTCATGAGACTACTATTTGACATGCGACACGAATCAAATAATATTGATTCTAAACACTATATATGATTGCATTCGTATTGCAATTTGCAAGTTGCGAAATTCAATGCGCACAATTGACGTTTATTTAGTCTAGTGTCCATCTTGTGTCAATAATTGGTATTTTTTTCTTCTGTTTCAAAAAAAAGCCAACACAAAAATAAAAACAAAGTAAAGTCTCTTTCGACAGTAGGATTTTGTCTAGAAATATAACCATCTGTTCTATTTACATAAAATGCCAATCTATACGTGTGGTCTTTGTTAGATCTCATAATTATTCAGACTTCTCAATAATCAAGATGTCCCACTATCATGGAAACTATACGTGAAAATAATAAGATAAAACAAATAAATGTACGGTTCTTCATGAGACTACTATTTGACATGCGACACGAATCAAATAATATTGATTCTAAACACTATATATGATTGCATTCGTATTGCAATTTGCAAGTTGCGAAATTCAATGCGCACAATTGACGTTTATTTAGTCTAGTGTCCATCTTGTGTCAATAATTGGTATTTTTTTCTTCTGTTTCTTTTTTTTTCTTCCGTTTCTTTTTTTCTTCCTTGATTTTTTTTTTCTTGCATTTATTCGTCACTAGTCTATATAATGAGTAATCTTGACAAATACTTCTTGAAAGTTCATGAATTATAATTTTTATCTTTTATTCTTGATTCGTAATATTTTTAGTTAATTAATTACACTAACAAAATAATACTTATCAAGAGTAAAAAATAAATATATAAACTCATACACAATCAAGAATAAATTCTCAATTTTTCCTATATAATAAAAAGCGCTTGGCTTCTGACTGTTTCTGTGACTTTCGACCAAAATGATGTGTTAGGCCTCGTTCACTTCACCGATTCGAGTTTTCAGTTTTAGGTTTCTACAGTAAAAAACTCTCAGAAAATATCACATTTAACTTTTTCTGCTACAGTAAAAAGCTCTCAGAAAATATCACATCTAACTTTTTCTGTTACAGTAAAAAGCTCTCAGAAAATGTCACATCTCAGCTCAAATTGAAAACTCGAATCCGCGAAGTGAACGAGGCCTTAGAAAGTCCACTCCCCACCAACATCTTTTTTTCTTCTTCTGTTGCTCCCTTTTACATTTTGCTCTTTTAGTCCCTTATTTTTTTCTTCTTTTTTACTCCTTCCTTTTTTCAATCCTTTATTTTACTTCTTTTTTGTTTTTATCCTAAAATTTATTTTTTTTATTTTTATTCTTTTTTACTATATTGCCCTTCCTTTCCTAAAACTTTATTTTTTTTCCATTTTAGTTTCTTTTGGGATTTTATACTCAAATTTTACATGTTTTCAAATGTGTCTCATTTCTAAAATTTTGTTTTAGGAAAAAAAAAATTTATTGTGACGTTCATTTTTTCCTATCTACGCCTTATTTAAGTTGATTTTAAAATTCAATTTTTCTCTTATTTTGCTCCTATTAACATAATATCTTTCATGTGTACCCATGTTTTTTTTCGTTTTGTAAGAAACTCCTTGTTATTTTAATGGAGATACTTATAAAACGTTTGTGTTAATTGTGTATTCACTAACTAACTAATTAAGTTTTTTACTATTAAGTGAATTAAAAAAATTAATAACACAGTAATTAAAACGTAATACATGGATTACTCTCCACGTGCTCAACTAGTATTAATGGAAAATGAATATGTAAAAGTACCCATTTTTTTCGAAGGAAAATTATGATGCAAATAAGAAAGACAGGAAAACTAGTATAGATGCGAATAATTTCAAAACACAAGAAGACATCAACCTCGGACGTTTCCAAGTCCTATCAATAAAATTGAATTTTTTTCCCTAGCTAGTAGAACAAGAAAGAAAGACATGGATTTATATTCAATACACAATCTTTTCACTTAAGTCACAAATAACATGCAGGTTATCTTTTCACTTTGTATCTTGTAGGTTATTTTTTTATAATGACATTAAAATTTTGTGTAGTGACATAAATAATAAAGTTAGAAAAAATAATGGTTAAACTTAAAATTTTCTCCAATTCTTTTTTCAACATTACATCGGGTTAAAATTCCATCAAAATAAAAAAAATATATAAATTTAATCTGATACAAATTTAATAGCTCAAAAGAAAACCCTACTAGTAGACTGCATTTTTTTTTTCATTTCTAACTTCTAAAATAAATTACTATAATATTTTGGAGGATTCCATAGTAGGCTGTGGGAAAAAGAAAAACTCCACCCATAAGATATGATCCTCATCTATCCATAGCTTTATTATTATTCATATAAAAAACAACAATCATTTTTTAATATTATTAATATAATTATTTATAATAAATGTTCATGAGAGTCGTTTATTATCATATACTTAAAAATGACTTTTAATTTTTAAAATAAAAATTATTATGATTTAATACAAAAAAAAATTACACTAACTTTTTAATCGATCACAATGACAAGTGGAGGGCTGCAACGGTCTTTTTTATATACATAATCCTAAATATTTAATCCAAAAACGTCAAGACCAACGGCCTAATTAATTCCATCGCCTTTTTCTGAAATAAATTAAGGCTACATTTAGTTTATTGATTCGAGTTTTTAATTTAAATTGAGATATGCTTTTATGTGAGAACTTTTAT
This sequence comes from Morus notabilis, assembly GCF_000414095.1. Lineage (NCBI taxonomy): Eukaryota > Viridiplantae > Streptophyta > Magnoliopsida > Rosales > Moraceae > Morus > Morus notabilis. Next base: position 386,417 of record NW_010363463.1, on the reverse strand, counting down.
TATAGTAAAAAAGTTAGATGTGACTATTTATAAGAGATTTGTACTGTAACAAAACTCAAATTTTAAACTTAATCGGTAAAATGAGCGAGACCTAAGTGGACATTTGGTTCACGATTCAAAATCATTCTCAATTTATGTGTATTTTTTGTGCGAAAAAATATTATAATAAATCATGAATTATAATTCAAATCATGACACGAAACTTCATCCCAAACACCCTCTAAAAATTTATAAGAATCATGACTTCCACAAGCCATATCTATCCTACTAAATCCAAGAAAAGTCCAGCCAGCATTTTTCTGTCCTTACCATTGCGTTATGACAGTGAAAGGCCATGAAGTTTCCTGGAAATGAAAGGCTTTTGCAAAAGGTATTTTTGCGTGGCTATCGTTTCCTGGAAATGAAAAGCATTTTTCTCATAAACGTCCACATTATTATATGTGTAACTCAATTTTCTCGTTGTCCAATCAAAGATGTTATTATTTTAAAAAATTTAAGATTTATTAAAATTTAATGTATAATTTTTTTTTAATATAAATATCTTCATGCATAAAGACCCATTATTTTAAAACCATTAAATTGTTGATTCCAAGAAAACAAGAAGGTAGTGATCAATGTTGTTTGGTAGTCGTGTGCATGTTCTCTATAAACATAATAAGTCATGCAAAGCATTCTACTTTAAAATAAATCTATCAAACAAAATAAAAGTCATCCAAAGCATTCAGAAAACCCACGTTTTCTATCCCTCATTCTACGCCAAATTAAACCGGCCATTTTTCCACACGTTTCTACACTTTCCAGGAAACTTAAAAGAAAGTTTAGTTTATTTCGAGACTTGAGACTTAATTAAAGATTAATATAGGGGTTAGAAAGTGGAAATTAAGGTGGAAAGTTACAAGGTGAACATGCATGTCGTAATGGAGAAAAGCATAATATGGAAAGTACTGGCAAGAAATGCTCTTCATCGATTGTTGGTAAACTGTAGTTTAACATTTCCTTTTTCAACTTGGCACCCCTCCTTTTCAGGAAATCTCAATAAAGCACCTCATTATGTAATATATATATATATATATATGTGTGTGTGTGTGTGTGTCATTAAGGTGTCCTTGGCTTTTTTCTTGTGGGGAATGGAGGTAAACACCTCTTAAAATCTATGGATTTGAATTTTTATTTATTACTCTCAATAAATATATTTTTTTAATAAAATAATTATATCAGTCAAAAAAGTATTAATCAAGAGTAATGAATAAAAATCTAAACTCATACACTTTAAAAGTAAATTTAACAATTTTTTCTCGTCTTTTTTTTTTTGAGATATAAACCGACGATGATGCCCTTAAGTTGTTTAAAATATTTTTAATAAAATATTCTAATAAAACAAAATTACATCTGAAGTTGAATAAAAAGATCATATCAAACACTCAAATATTTGCAAATACTTCTATCAAAAAGATAAAATATTTCTTATACAACTAAAGTAATAGATCAAACACTCAAAAACCAAAAGAAAAAAAAAATCAAAACACTCAAATCCGAATTCAATGATTGGGATGGCATGAATCTCTTTGAAGCCAGGAGCCACCACAACCCCAGCAGTGAGCGAGCCCAGCCCTACGCGACCTAACCAAGATCAGCCCCAACTTCATTTCCAATTATGCTCTATGGTGTCTTTGATTTGGCTTCTCAGATTTTTTTTCTTTTTTTAATATTGGTTCTGTTATTATGTTCGAGTTTATTTTTAAAATTTAAGATTTTACTTATGACATATAAGAAATATTTTAAATTGAAGGTTATTAATACCGTATTCCTTAAAAAGCTTGAGAACAAAAAAATTACGAGTTTTGGATATGGGAAAAGTGTTTAGGAAGGGCTAGTCGTGTTTGCATTATTATTATTATTATTTTTTTTTGAAGGGAAATGAGTTGCATAATCATAGGAAGATAACGGCACTTATAAACTCATCAATACAATTAAGAAATTCCTCTAACCAGAATTGATCTTCAACAAGAGAAAACGACAATTTTGCTAATGTGTAGGCAGCCATATTACAACAACGAGAAATATGACTACAAGAACCACCATCAAGATCTTGATGTCGTTAAGAATAGGAAACTCTGCAGCACTAGAACATAAATCATTTACTGCTCTAACTGCATTTACTGAATCACACTCCACAAGAGAAACTAGAAGACCACTATCTTTGGCAAAGAGCAAACCTTCTTTGATGGCAATACATTCAAAGGATAAAAATGTCTCGCCACTTAAGAATAAGAAATTACCACCTTAAAATACATAAACAAGAGAAATTCACTGCTCAAAGGAATCTACCAAAAAGATAAGAATTTCAAGTGTTTTAGGATGAAATATCAACGGTTTTTCACTCAAATCTTCATTTCAATCCAAGATTACAAGATAACAAGATTATTTATAGGTCTTCAAACCCACCTATAACAATGACTCAACATTGAAGCTAGAAATTCTTTCAAATTCTAAACCTTAAATTAAATTCAAACTCTTAGTATTCTAAAACCCCATAATAAATACAATAATAAACTCAAACATTTAAAATTCTAAACTTGCATAATAAAAATAGAGAAAATTACAGAATTTACCTTTAAAAGTGTATGAGTTTAGATTTTTACTCCTCAATTTTGTTTAATATCTTTTTATTAGTATAGTTATTTGAGTAAAAAGGTTATTAATCAAGAGTAAGGAGTAGAAATCCTGACCCATGCACTTTTAAAGAGTATTTGTCTCATTTCTCCTAATAAATAATAATAAATGAAGCTCAAACTCTTAAGCTTACACATTCCTGAATTAATTGCATCTTTAAATTGTGCAAATTACTCTAAGAGTGCGTTTGGTTGCAGTGGGGGAATAGTAATGAGAATGTAAATGGAATAGAATGGAAAGAAAAGATGATTCATTTGTTTGGTTCTATTTTTACAAATGCAATGAAATGAGATATGAATATTTTCATGTTGACAAAATTACCCCTCATGCTAATATAACTAATATCATATATATTAATATAATCATTTAATAACTAATATTATACATAAAATTATAAGGATATAATATATAATTATAATTATAGTTATGTAATATTTATTATTATAATACAATCATAATATATAATATAATAAAATAATGATATTGTGATTATTTTATATTATAATGTTACAACTACACTATATTATATTATTAGAAATATAGTATAATTATAAAAATGTAATAATATAATATTACATATTATAATTATAATATATAATATAGTATATTATCATTTCTAATTATAGTATATTATCTATTATAATATAAATTTATATTGTAAGTATATAAATTTTATATTTAATTTTATAAAACATACTACTATCCCAATTATTATTATAATATCACAACTATATTATATTATATTATATTATATTATAATGATAAATATAATTATAATATGACGGGTAATTTTGTCAACATAAAAATATTCATATCTCATTTTATTACATTTGTAAAAGTATAACCAAATAAATAAATCATCTTTACTTTTCATTATATTTTATTATCATTCTCATTTCTATTCTCATTACCATTCTCTCACTGTAATTAAACGCACACAGTCAACATCACTTTATGTTTGAAAAAGAGAGTGAGGGCAATCGTGCGATTTTTTTAAAATTGATAAGGTATACCAATATGATTTTTTGGAAAAATAAAAGGTTCCAAATTGTAAAAGTGTTCAAGCGCAATGTGCCAAAATGATATTTTCCTTAATGTGTTTAATGTGATTTGGTTTGAAACATACAGAAGACTAAAAAAATCCTACCGGTAAGCATAGCTCTTAATTATAGGATTTTGATCCGGTACTTCTATTAAATTATAATGCTTTTCTTTAACTTCATACAATTCTAATGTGATGTGGTCAGAAGTTATTTCCCCTAATAAGAAAAAAAGTGATGTGATGGCTCACAATTGTCTTACAGGTAAATATTTTTCATTCCTCATCACAGTATTCTCCAAGACTATAATGTCCAGGGAGTCTTTATGGTAGGTTATGAAAAAATGAATTACTAAATAATTATAATTTTATATTAAAAATTATTTATTATGCATATTTTTTTAATTTAATGTGATTTTAATTAAATCTAACAATCAGAAATTGACTCTCTTATTAAGAAAGTCGTACTAAAAAAACTCATATATGTCAGAGCCACTCTTTTTTAAAAGATAATTAAGGTCAAAACGGCCATTGATGTTTAATGATTTTTGACTTTATGATTCTTAAATGTAAAAATTCCCTTTTACTATCTAGCTAGTGCATAATAAGTGAAAACTTTTACTAGTTTTGTGCTTATATTGGTAATGAAAATATAGATAGGAGCTTTTCTGGTAGGATAAAAAAAACAATGAACCACATTACCAAAAAAAAAAAAAAAAAAAAAAAAAAAAAACCACCATTAGTTCTTTATTCTTAGCCGTTAAATCTGTATCAAAACATTGTTTGTTCTGCATATTTTTTATTAAAATGTGATTTTGACTTAATTCAATGGTCAGAAACTGACACAACTGGTAGATTCAAAATATATAAAGAACATATAATTTATGATACATATATTCTTGCTATAATTATTTGCCCTACTCTCACAAAAATTTCTGGCCTCATATACGCCTACCAGAGAAACTCTAAATAAATAGCGAAGAGTTATAAATATGGAACCTTCTCTGATTGACCGCTCTACCTATAGGATCAGAAAATTTGGTTAAAATCACATTAGATTCAAAATATATAAAGAACATACAATTTATGATACATATGTGATGGCTGAAAAATAGATAACTATCGATAATTCTCTTTTTTTTTTAGTCTTTCTAGAGAAACTCTCGATAAATATACAAAATTGATGTTTCACACCCCCGCATTATTGGGATTTTCTTTTTCATTTTTTTTAATTATGTAGAACCATTAATTGAAGTTTCAGATAACAGAAATCTACGATATGAATAACTAATTTCATCTGTCAGATTAAGTGCCTTAAATATTACACAAACAAAATGCAATATTTTTTTTTATCAAAATAAAAAAGACATTCTATGTTCATTCTTTTGACCAAATCACATCTCTGGTGGAGGAGTAAATATAATAATGTGTTGAGACAGGAATTCTATACCTTCATAAATTAATTATTCAAAGTGATCCAAAGCTACATAAAATATTAATATCAAATCAATATTAATGAAATTAAATCACAACCGTCTGATCAATGATACTATATTGGTTAGCCCACAGACTGAAAAAATTCTCCAATGAACTGCAGGCTGCAACTTGCTAGAGCAAACCACCCTCGTGAATAGAAAATTTGTTGTAGGAATATTATAAGGAGAAATGCTATAACCATTTATTTTAAGTAAAAATAATATATTGATTAGTTAATAATCAAAGGGCTCATACACCTCTGAAAGTTGTAAGCGTTTGAGTGTGCCAGATCTAGCCTGCGTTTTGATCTTACATTTAAGTTTATTTTTTATTTCTAAATATTATTGCCGATGTGCAATTCCTAATCCTCTTTCTTCCTTCTTTTTTTTTATTTTTTTTTAAATAAGGGTTATCAACACTGTTAGTCTTTGAATTATGCATTCTGTCATTTCGATACATAAACTTTTAATTTTCATAAATTAGTCTCTAAACTTTTTGACTTTAATCACTTTAGTCTTTGCACGCTAAAATTGACAATGAATTTATGAAATTTCACATAGATCATCACGTTCTGAGCAAACAATAACTAAAAGTTTAATAAAATAGTTATATTAAATGTAAATATTCTTTTTAATGTTATTATAAATCACTAAAAGCTAGCTTAATTTGCATTCAATGTTTGTACTATGCTTGATTATTTCTGAGAAATAATTTTAGTGTGCAAGAAGCAAAGTTGTCAAAAATTAAAAGTGCAGTAAGTAATTTATTTAAATTAAAAGTTCAGGTAACAAAGTGACACATAATTCAGGGACTAATAGATATAAGAAATGGAATAAGTTAAAACTGCATTTATAAGTCTTCATTCAATGATTCCCTATATAATACTATGAATTAAAAGTAATATCTTTTTGACTGATATAATTATTTGACTAAAAAAATATTAATTAAAAATAAAAAGTAAAAATATAGATCATATAATTTAAGAAGTATTTGTCCCTCTTCCCCAAATTTAGAACAGAAATATTATACAAGATCAGTGTAGAAGTAAAAACGTAGGGGTTTTTTTTTTTTGCAACAAAGCTCAGAAAAAGTTTAAACTCAAGTTACAACTTTATTCAAGTTCACGTTCTTTTAAGTTTCAACTTTATTCAAGTTATAACTTTAACTTAAATTATAACTCAAATTTAACTCAAAAATTATACTCAAATTACACTTCAAAAGAACAATTCCGTAGTTATTTCTACCACCAAAAAGTGAATATGGTGAAAACGAAAAAAAAAAATTATATATATATATATATATTATGATAGTACTAATTTTGTTTTGTCCCTAAAAGATGCAGTACTGATTACTGACATGCTCTTTCTTGTTGCTTTCCTTGTTGTTTAATGTTGCTCTTCGCATGTGATCTGTTCTGTATTTTAATCCTTAATTACATCTCGCATCCAAATTCTATTATTTTCTAATATATATATATATAAATTATATATATATATATATATTATGATAGTACTAATTTTGTTTTGTCCCTAAAAGATGCAGTACTGATTACTGACATGCTCTTTCTTGTTGCTTTCCTTGTTGTTTAATGTTGCTCTTCGCATGTGATCTGTTCTGTATTTTAATCCTTAATTACATCTCGCATCCAAATTCTATTATTTTCTAATATATATATATATTATATACATATATATATTATATACATAATATATATATATATATTTATTCGTTTCCAAGGGTTAGGTAACCTTCATGAGAAATGGATACATCAACATATATTTAAGGACATCTGACCTAACGCAGCATTACTATTGCTATCACATTGCAACGATTATTGTTTGTGATTCTTGTGAAGTTTAAAAAGGTAATGTTTTAATAAACCAACATATAAATGAAATACAGCAATCAAAGCTAAGCTCTAGGTGTAAATAGGATAGAAATATATCGATTAACAAAAAACGACAAAAACTGAGGATTATAACTTCTCGTTTAGTTCATGAATTAGGACCATGAGATTATAATTATTTTTTATTTACGTGTATTTTTTGTGAGAAAAAATACTGTAACGAATCATGAACCATGATTCGAATAAGAAAACGAATCTTCTAACTAAATGGGTTCTTATTTTTATATTCTCACCGTTCAGCATCGACCAATTCATATTTGGCACTTATTATCTTTAATCATTTCTTTAACCATCATCAAAATTACAATAATAAATAGAGAGTATCACAGTAGTATCTTTTCATAATGGGAGGACTTGAGAAATATCATATCTACTACTTTTTTTCCTTTAAATAATAATAATAGTAATAAAGCACTCACACAATTTGTGGGCGTCATTTGGAAATTATTAGCACTAAGAGCCATGTCTTTATCCCCTAAAAAAAGGAGTCATAGTTTATTATTTAATCTTTATGTACTAATAGTTTATCAACATTAATAAAATGGCCACAATACATAGCTTAGGATTTTAAGGCCACTACTAATAGCTATGGAATATCATAAACAAGAACTTTTTATTCCCCAATGCACATGCTATTAGTGTTTTTTTTTTTTTTTTTTTCTTTTCTGTGATGACTTGCGCCTAGCAATTCTAAAATATTAAGATTTTGTTTGGTATGAGGGTTCAAACTAGAATGATTCTAGTTTTGATTTTGAAACCATAACCATGGTTCATGATTTTGGGTCCAAATCATGGTTCTGAAATGAGAACTAGAATCAATAGTTTGAACTGCCCAAAACCAAGAGGGGAGTGGTTTTAGAATCATGTGTGATTCTGATTTAAAACATCACATTATGGTTCAAACCTTGAATCAGAACCATCTAAACTAAACACTGATTCTGAATGAGTCAAATCATAACCACTTTTTACTTTTTATAAACAAACACTAATTTGAATCAGAATCAAGATTCTATGTTCTAGAATTCTTATACCAAATGTGCTCTAAGAGTCATTGGTTGCTTGCCGACCTGCAAACGAGAAAATAGTCAGTGAAGAGTAGGATAGTAAGTAGTGAGTGGCGGAGTCACTTGAAGATGAGCGGAGGTAGCCGTCCCCACTCAAATTTTTTTGAAAAAAATATTATCTTTAAAAATTTTAAAATTTTACACTTAAACCCCCATTGAAATAATATATGCCCCTATTAAAATAAATATATTTTCTTATATGCTCTCACTAAAATAATTTGTTAAAACAAATTTAATATACACCTGTACTGAAGTGAAAGACTGACTCTGCCACTGTTCGTATAACCATTTATGTATTTTATACCCTATGGCCAATGACGTAACAAGATATTAGCTTCTTCATTTTGCGAATTTGTTTCCTTGGTTCCAAGTCTCATATTTCACTAACACATCTCTAAAACAAGGCTTTCATTTTTCTCTAGAAAAAGATATAGAAATATTTCTCTAATAACTGAAAATATTAGCATCAGTGCCCATTTTGCATTTCAATATCAAGAACCCAACTGCAAATAGAGAAACCTTGAGGTGAAGAATGGAAAATAAGATAAGGGGTTGTTCTTTTACAATGAAATTCAAAAAAAATTTGAACTCGAGTTACAATTTTATTTAAGTTCACGTTCTTTTATAAAATTTGAGTTTGAACTCGAGTTTAGGTCTAAACTTGAGTTCAAGTTTCCCTTTCAACTCGAGTTCATAAACTCAAACTCAAGTTAATGAACAATATTTTTTCTATTCTTAAAAATATCATAACTTTTTCGTTTTAATTTTGATTGAAATGATTTTTTTTCTATACATTCACAACAAAAAGACTAATAAAACTCCACCTATATACCCTATTAAAATTTTTCATCACCATTGAGTTTTTATTAAAATATTATCTAAATATAAATTTAAGTTTTAAAACACCCAAATACAAGCTCAAATAGATTTTCAATTCAAATCATAACTCAAATGTACACATCTAAACACAAACTCAAGTTACAACTTCAACACAAATTATAACTCAAACTCAATTCAAGATCATTACTCAAATCACCCTAACTCAAAAATGCAAAAACAACCCTAAAATTCTGAAACAAAAAAAAAAAAACCTTTTGCAATTCCCACACACGCCTGACATTATTGGAATCCAACATCAAGGTATGCCCCATACATTTGACTTATGACGACGACAAGGCCTGATCAAGAGTGACCCATCATTAAATTTCTCTGTTTGTGTTGTCTTCGATAGATTGCATTATCTTTTACAACTCCAATCGGCTTCCATTATCAGAAGACTTTTGTGTAAAACGGCATAAAAAGTGTCGAATTTGCAAATTTGCAAATTTGCAAAAACGGCGTAACAGGTTCAGTTTTACATAGTAACCAAATTTGCAAATTTTCATGAAGATGATTTTTTTTTTTTTCTCCTTTCTCATATATTTACTGAGTCGGAAACACAGTTTATCTAAAACTTCTAGATCAGCCACTCACACCCGTCCGATCACCTGACTTTCTGTTTAATATTTATCTCTCACCGTAGAAGGGAAACCATACACCAATAAAATAGGAAAAAAATAAAAAAGAAATAATAAATTTTTTTTTTTTTTTTTTTTGAATTCTAACATCAGGAGCAACAAGATGAGAAAGAACATCATGATTTTATTTTATATCATCATGATGATCATCACGAGAGTCTCTGCAGCTCCATCATACGGGAGAAGTCCTCGAAGCAGACGAACCCTTCACCGCTCCTACCCACGCCGTCTATCATGCGCCGGCAATCCTGTAACGTGCATATTTTTTCTATTCTTAAAAATATCATAACTTTTTCGTTTTAATTTTGATTGAAATGATTTTTTTTCTATACATTCACAACAAAAAGACTAATAAAACTCCACCTATATACCCTATTAAAATTTTTCATCACCATTGAGTTTTTATTAAAATATTATCTAAATATAAATTTAAGTTTTAAAACACCCAAATACAAGCTCAAATAGATTTTCAATTCAAATCATAACTCAAATGTACACATCTAAACACAAACTCAAGTTACAACTTCAACACAAATTATAACTCAAACTCAATTCAAGATCATTACTCAAATCACCCTAACTCAAAAATGCAAAAACAACCCTAAAATTCTGAAACAAAAAAAAAAAAACCTTTTGCAATTCCCACACACGCCTGACATTATTGGAATCCAACATCAAGGTATGCCCCATACATTTGACTTATGACGACGACAAGGCCTGATCAAGAGTGACCCATCATTAAATTTCTCTGTTTGTGTTGTCTTCGATAGATTGCATTATCTTTTACAACTCCAATCGGCTTCCATTATCAGAAGACTTTTGTGTAAAACGGCATAAAAAGTGTCGAATTTGCAAATTTGCAAATTTGCAAAAACGGCGTAACAGGTTCAGTTTTACATAGTAACCAAATTTGCAAATTTTCATGAAGATGATTTTTTTTTTTTTCTCCTTTCTCATATATTTACTGAGTCGGAAACACAGTTTATCTAAAACTTCTAGATCAGCCACTCACACCCGTCCGATCACCTGACTTTCTGTTTAATATTTATCTCTCACCGTAGAAGGGAAACCATACACCAATAAAATAGGAAAAAAATAAAAAAGAAATAATAAATTTTTTTTTTTTTTTTTTTGAATTCTAACATCAGGAGCAACAAGATGAGAAAGAACATCATGATTTTATTTTATATCATCATGATGATCATCACGAGAGTCTCTGCAGCTCCATCATACGGGAGAAGTCCTCGAAGCAGACGAACCCTTCACCGCTCCTACCCACGCCGTCTATCATGCGCCGGCAATCCTGTAACGTGCACCGCTCATCGCCGATCGCAGTGAAGAAGCTGTGGAGCTCATCCGCCGTGATTCTACCGTCGCGATCGGTGTCGAAGAAATCGAACGCCTCTCTCAGCTCCGAGTCGCCAGCCGGCTCGCAAGCCGCCGCCGAGCCGACTCGGCTCATAAGCGCCTCCACGCTGATGCATCCCTCGCCGTCGCCGCCGTCCACCTCGCTCAGCATCGACGCCACAAAATCCTCGCTTTCCGAGATGGAGCCGACGCCGCCGAGTCGGCTCAGCAGCGCCTCGAGCTCTTTCCTCGAGACGATTCCGTCGTTGTCTCGGTCTATCAATTTGAAGGCCTCGGCGAGCTCCGAGTGAATATCGGCCGAGAAATCGGACAAATCTCCCGATATCTCGGGGAGAACGCTCGTCGGAGTAACCGAACCGCCAACGCCGGCGCCGGCCTTGAGATCTGACAAGGAGGAAGAAGACGACGTCGTTCCGGAGCCAAACGACGGCGGATCAGACTTGGAAGGAGTGTATTTCTCCTTGCTGCTCGATCGGAAGGGGCCTTTGGGGCTGAGCTTGAGATTTTTCGGGTTGATCTTGACGAGCTTCATCATCGTCCAGAGATTTTCAGAGAAAGAAGAATGAAGAGAGAGAAAGCAGAGAGAGAAAGGAAGGAGGAAGACGCGAAGAAGGAGAGAGGAGGAAGTTGAGGAGAAGGCAAGAGGAAGGTTGAGGGGTTAAATGGTGGGAGCGTGGGCGCAAAATCAGCCATGGCAATTTCCAGGAAGTTTCGTCTGTTGAAACTTTTGGTGAGTATTTATATGAGGAATTACTGCTTCGGTTTAAATTAATTAATAACCGAATATCGTTTAATTTAATAATTATTTTTAGTAAAAGTAAGTGTGAATGGGGCCAACTGGCAAAGAGGATGTCGTTATCATGTGTGTGTCGTTTTATGGAGTTTTTTTCTTTTATGAAAAATATAACAGAGAAGAGAACAACTTTTCGGTGTGACTTTGGCCGCCCTGAAATTTTTTTTTTTGAAAATAATAAAAAATAGATCAATATGAAAAATTTAAAAAAGTATATAAGTTAAGTTTTAATTATAGAAATTAATAGATCATAACTTGTTAAGTTATAATTCATAATTAAATAAATTATAGATAAATTTATCAAGTTATGGTTCATAGTCAGTTAAGTTATAGATAATTATAGACAATAACTTGTCAAGTTATGGTTCATAACCAGACAAATTATAGACAAAAACAGTAATTTGACATATTTATTAACTTATATAAACTATTAATCTATTAATTTTAATTCATCTCAAATCTTTTTATTTTTCTCTTTCTTCCTTTTTTTTTAATAAAAAAGAAATGTGTTTGGTTTATGGGCTTTGGGTTTCTTTATGTTGGATAATCTCATTTAACAAAGTGAGAGACCTTTAAGGAGAAAGGTCGTACAAGTAGTCGGTTCTTTTTTTTTTGTGTTTTTTTTTTTGGGATTCAAAAGTTATTATTCTTTTGCATTTTTCGGAGCCTAATTTTCTCCTCGTTTACTTTGTGAATTTAAAATTTTAATTTAAATTAAGATGTGATATTTTTTGAGAACTTTTCACTGTAGCAAAAAAAAAAAAAAAAATTAAATGTGACATTTTTTAAGAATTTTTTATTATAAAAACTTAAAACTTAAAACTCAAATCGGTAAAATAAACGGGACCTTTAGATGTCATAATTTGGTTATTTTCACTTTTCAAGGCCTTAAAAGAAGAAAAAAAGTGATTACTTTGGAATTCTTCAACAAAAGAGACGGTCGGTAATTTATGACTAATTTTTATTTACCAGGAAAAGGAGATAAAAAGTTTTGGTAGTTAAGTTAGAACAAGAGACTTTTTTCTGTAGGCTCTTTTTAGCATAAGATTAGTTTTTAACCGTTAAAAAAATATGTAGAATAAATTGTTTTTAATACATATTTACTTGTTGAAAATAAAAATTTTTCACTAATTTATTTTTCAGAATCCACAAGAGAAATCTCCTTAAAACAAAAGAAATTGAGAAAACCTGTCGTACCATACATCTGCTTTTTTCTTTTAATTTATTTCTCTCTACATAGATATGGTACAAAATATAGACTCTTATATGACAAATTAATGGCTCAAATAAACTAAAATAAAGACAATTGCATATGAACACACTTTTTCTTTCAAATCTTAAAAATATTTAAATATTCCTATATTATAGAACATTTTAGTTTCTAGTTTAAATCTCAACCATCAGTCTCCTTGAGCATATGTTCTTAGTCCTTGATTCCTAAAAATATCTGAAAACTCTAAGGGCTCATTTGTTTTATATACTCAAATTTAAATTATTAATTCTGTTATAGTGTTTTTCTCTCGTTAAAAAAATTAAATTTTAAACGTCAGAATTAAAAATTATGGTTTGAGTACACCTTTTAGATGGGCCTTAACTGTCATTTACCTCAAAGTAATATAGCCATTTAAAAAAAAAAAGCACAAGTTTGAACCACCTCATGGGCACCTACATGATTAAAGTCATAATAGGGCTTGTTTAGTTGTATTTTTTAGTTACGGTGACTTAAGTGTAGATTTTAAGTTAAATTTGAGTTATAACTTCAGTTGAAATTGTAACTTGAGTTTATGTTTAGTTGTGTATGTTTGAGTTATGGTTAGAGATGAGAATCTTTTTGAGTTTGTGTTTGGGTGGGTCAAAACTTGAGTTTGTATTTAAATAATATTTTAATAAAAATCCAATGATGATGGAAAATTTTAATAGGGTATAGGGGTGGGGTTTTATTCGTATCTTCGTTCTAAACGCATAAGAAAAAAATCATCTAAATCGCAATTAAAACAAAAAAATTATGACGTTTTTAAGAATATAAAAAATATTGTTTTGAGTATAAAAATCAATAAAGGACATTTTTGTTGTTGCTTAAAAATACGGGTGAAATTTCGTATGTCATAAAATTATGGAGCTTGTTTTTGCAAGTATTCCAGTTATGGTTACTGTAAAGGCCTCGTTTATTTCACCGATTTGAGTTTTCAGTTTTAGATTTTTACAATAAAAAACTCTCATAAAATGTCACATCTAACTTTTTCTGCTACAGTGAAAAACTCTAAAAAAATATCACATCTCAATTCAAATTAAAAATTTAAATTCGCGAAGTGAACGAGACATTAGGCTATATTCTATTGTGTTGAGGAGTATGTGCACCCTCATTGAAATTCAATAATAATCTTTAAATCGTATTAATGAGGAAAAGTACGTGTGTACCCTACTGCAGAAGTCCCCAAACAAATTTCGGTAATTTTAAGATCTTCAGTCCAAATTTTCCTGCGATTTAGGCAATTATGTGGGGTTTGTCATAATTGATATATCATTGGTTATCACTTAGTATTTGTCGGATCTGTGTTGTAATATTTTTGTATATGAAAAATCTATTTTATAATTGCTGTGTATGATATATTGCAATAATTCCTTATATCAACCTTGAAGTTCAAAATGATACTGCATTTAATTTAAAGTAGCAGCGAGCAATAGCAAGTAATTAAAATTAGAGAAATCTTCTAATATGTCTCGCGTACTAATATGTTAGATTTTTTTTTAACAGTTCAATATACGTATTTTTTTTATTTTTAAGTAATTTTATACAGACCCAACAGATATAAAATTTAGTCTATCGATACATTAAGGTACTGAAAAAAAAAAAAAGCCTTAAAACTATAAAGACATGAGGCTCGTTATCAAACAAAAATCTCTGATATCTTTTAAAGTCTGTCTTTAAAGTCTGCCATTAGCATCCATCTTCCTGGAACCTTACCTACTGACGAGGAATTGTATTTATTTGAACTTCACTATTGCATCTTTTATATTTGAAATGAACTTCACTATTGTATTCATAAACATATGTCATTTTCTTTATTAAAAAAAAAAGCAACTCTTTGTCTAAATAATTTACCAATTTTCCTAAAAAAAGAATTACTAATTTATTATGCTAAGAATTGTAGTAAAATACATTTCAAAAAAAAATTGTAGTAAAATAGAAAATAATAACTACCCTAATTGATGAGGTAATTAACTTATAAACCTTTAAATTTTTATTAAGCTTTGTAAATAGTCATATTTCTCTTAATCTAATATGATAATTATATAATTTAATGATTCATAACTATAACTTAACAGTGGAGTATTTTTTTTTTCATATCATGCTACAAAATTATTATTGTCTTTGCACCATTATGGGATAAATGACTGGAAATAAATGGTCCGTTTAGTTAGTTGATTTGAATTTTTAATTTAAGTTAAAATATGACTTTATGTGAGAGCTTTTTACTGTAGTAAAAAAGTTAGATGTGACTGTTTCTGAAAATTTTTTTACTGTAACAAAACTCGAATTTTAAACTTAAATCGGTGAAATGAACGAGGTCAAAAGTAATCCAATCTATATAGTATCCATATGCTCGATTTTTCAATAATGGAAATTACTTTTCCTCGTTAATTAAACAAAAGTTGTTGGTTAGGTGAAATGTGTGCGTGTATCCATCAAGATTTAAATTCTAATAATTTCATATTTCATTTTTTTATAAAATAAGAGTTATAGCTTCAATAATGTGTGTGTATATATATATATATATATATATATATGCAACCAAAAATTACCTCCATAATAGATCTAGTGTATATAACGATCTATATATACACAAATAAGTTATTTGATGCGCATATGTTTGAGATAATATTAATTGTGATCAATGATGAGACTGAAGAAGGTTAGTTGGTTGTTGTTGTTGGTTTTTTATTTTTATTTTTGGCTAATTTATTCATTGGTAAAGCATATGTTTGATACTCATTAGGAAAAAAAAAAAAAAAAAAAAAAAAAAAAACCTGTTGGAGATGCATGGTTTCAGATTCCAGTCACAGATGTTGTATGATCTGTTTGCATCAATTCTTGTGCAGTGCATTAGGCTCGGCAGATTTTTTTTTTTTTTAAAATTACACATTCATTTTTTTAAGTACTTGACTTATTATAAATATCTATTTTAAAAAAATTTTACCTCTTAATTAGTTTTAGTCTAAAAGATAGAAATATATAGACTAATGTTAAGGAATAGAAATAAAAATGAGTTTTATTTGAAGGGGTATATTTAAACAATAATTCTTAATTCTCACGTTTGAAATTTAAATTTTTTGTGATAAAAAATATATTGTAGTAGATTTAATAATTTAAATTGAGTATATGAAACAAACGGGTAATGCGATTTTCTTTTCTTAGTCCCTGCTTACGGTTTATTTTATATAATAATAAATTAAGATGTTTATCATGTTCTTCTATTTGATACGTGTATCCTAGTCCATCAATACTATGGGACTGCACTTGTGCATCAATAATGGGCTTAAAAAACAATACTTCCGTTCCTTTACACGAGGATAAGTTTAAAATATGTACATTTTAAATTATAGGTTTAACTTTAATTTCATTTAATACAAATACTGGTTTTTTCTTAAGTTACTCTGAAAGGACCGTCCCAACTGCCTCTCTAAAATAATATGTAATTATAAAAATGTAATATGATAATTATTAAACGTAATATTAATGTTAGAGAGAAGTAACATAATATTTAAATGACTAAATTTCTTAGAGTTATTATTCTTCAACGTTGATGTTACGTTTAATAATTGTCATGTTACGTTTTTATAATTATGTGTTACGTTGGAAAGACTTCCGATCAAAAGGACCAAAGAAAAGTCTATAAGAGAGGGTCATAGTCTTAAGCCCCGTTCATTTCACTGATTCGAGTTTAAAATTTGAGTTTTATTACAGTAAAAAATTCTTTAAAACAGTCACATCTAATTTTTTTGTTACATTAAAAGTCTCACATAAAATTACATTTTAATTCAAATTAAAAATTTGAATCAGCAAACTAAATGAGCTATTAAAGAATAAGAGAAAGCATTCTTATATCAGCCAAAAAAAAATCTTGTGCTCAAGCGTGTATGCCATTGTGGCTTTCTTGGTTGTGATGATGGTGCGCGATGCGGGCGTGACAGAAAGGATAGATTGACACTGTGGAATGGGCGAGGTTTGGGGCACCAATAATGATGCATCTGATGCCCGAAGGTGGAGATCTTTATGGGATTTAATCCACACGTTTGGGGATTTCTGTAATGGAGACGACACTAGTAGCAGTGGCAGAACATAACCATATTAGGTTCCGCTCATTTCGTCGATTCGAGTTTAGAATTTGTATTTTGTTATATTAAAAAACTCTCAAAAATAATCACATCTAACTTTTTACTACAGTAAAAACCTCTCACATAAAGTCACATCTCAATTCAAATTAAAAACTCAAATTAACGAACTGAATGGGCCTAAGTTGAG
>NW_010363463.1:351693-368425 GCF_000414095.1 Morus notabilis | reverse complement strand
GGGGCACTTTTGAAAATATGATTTTTCACCACAAGTTTCTATTAAAATTTAGTTGTGCCTGTATTTACTTTACAACAAAACTTATAGTTTTGTGCACCCAGTCAATAGCTAAAATATGTCTTTGTGCCTCAATGTTACAATAAAAATTATATTTGTGCCCCACGTAAATATTTGAAATATATAACTATATCTATGTTTAATAGCATACTTTTTTATTTTTGTGTGTGTCCAATAAAAAGTTTCTTGCCTCCACCACTAGCTGAAGGCGCGTGGGAGTAACGATCGTTATGCCGGAGGCGTTTCAGCTTTCACGCATATCTCTCGAGAGTCGTCAGGTCATATGCCCCTTTATATGCCCCCATTTTTTGTCCCTCACTCAAATTGTGTCACCTCAATTAAAATAAGTCAACTCATTTTTTTTTGGCAAATGGCAAGGATAGACTTACAGTAAATTCTCAAACTCACTCAACAATTTATGAAGTCGATCATGGAAATTTAAAAGCTTATACTGATATGATCTAACTGATGGAAATTGGTTTCTTCAATTGACAACTTTTTTTACAGTGAAATGAGCACCATACGCAAAGCAAAAATGGGGTGTAATAGCGAAAATAAAACAACGAGCATAGGATCTGTTGCACTATAACTTTGTCTCTCAAAAGCTTAGTAAAATCACGATTCATCAAAT
Organism: Morus notabilis; assembly: GCF_000414095.1. Lineage (NCBI taxonomy): Eukaryota > Viridiplantae > Streptophyta > Magnoliopsida > Rosales > Moraceae > Morus > Morus notabilis. Next base: position 367,737 of record NW_010363463.1, on the reverse strand, counting down.
TGGATTTTGGGTCGTGTTTTTTTTTTTTCCCCTTGTTTCTGTTTTACCGTTTTTTTCATATTTGGTTTTGTTATGTTATTGATAGATGATGCTAATATATAGTACTTACATAAATTCTCTTTTGTTGTTTTGTTGCTAATAAATGTTAGCAATCTGTCTTATTTTTTCTCTTTTTTATTAGTAAATATTGTTGAAATATTGACTCTCGTTCATTTGTATCTCTATGATATATATATATATATAAACCTTTATTGGACATATTTTAGCTTGTTTAGGTTGTCGCAAACTATGCCCTTAGTTCTCTTAAAGGTGATCCTCTTCGGACTATTGAAATTATTGAACTCAACGGAGTTTTTGCTCAGATTTAATTCCGCTTTCTTTCTTTAACTAATCTCCTTTGATAGGGGAAATCTATTTTTATAATATTATGACCGGCATTCAAATTATATTACCAATCCACTACTCATTATTGCAAGTTCATTTAGTGAAAATTTAAAGCATGCCTTTAGAATAGGCTACACTTTAACAATCAGATTATGAAACACACCTTTCCCCTTCTATCCAAACGAGGAATATTAAAAAAATTTACTTGGATCGTAAAGTGTTCAAGCTTTTGATAATGGAGACTAAATATTAGGGATGCTTGGACTCTGATGTGTTTTTATGACAAGTGACTTTCGTTTCTAATGAGCCAATGCCTTTTGAGTATTCCTAAATTATTATATTTAAAAATATAACTTACAATCTTTATAGTCATAATTTTCTTCATTTTAGTCAAGTAATTGTTAATTTTTTCTTCTTAATTGTACATATCTATCTATCAACATACTTATTTTAACATATTAAGTAAAATGTCTAGATTATATGAATTAAAACTTTTGCATTCACTCAGGGAAAAGACATAAGTCCCGTTTATTTCATCAATTTGAGTTTTGTTACAGTAAAAAATTCTCAGAAACAGTCACATCTAACTTTTTTATTACAATAAAAAATTCTCATATAAAATCACATCTCAACTTGAATTAAAAACTCAATTTAACGAACTAAACAGATCCATAGTCATGTTTCCGTATCATCCATATCATGACTTTTGTACAAAAGTTTTGCATTCACTCGGGGAAAAACGGGAGAAACATCCACTTTAATTGTCATGTTTCTCCCTTTTCGTTTTTCCCTGAGTGAATGCAAAAAACTTTTGTACATTTCCGTTTTTCCCTTTTTACTTGATCATATTCATGGCTACGTACATGGATATTTTCTCCCTTTTCCAGTTTGGTTTTCACATGACAAACTTCCTCAGCGACAACTGGCAGTCATTAGAGGATCATTCGTAGAAAAACTTTCAGCTTTGTTCTCAAGTTCTAATCAATTACACTTTTTTGTATGCATTAATAGCCAAAGATTGTGTAGATACAAAGAATCTTGTCCTCCAACTAATTGACATTTGTCTCCATTAATTTTGTCTTTTAATTTTTTCCTTAGGGAAGAAAGAAAGAAAGAAAGGCTCCATTAGTCTTTGATTCATAACTTTAGGATCAGTTTGGCTGTTTTGCATGATCAGGTGAGAATTACAATTAAAAATCGTATACATGTTTTTAGATAAAATTGTTTTGGTACTCTGTTATATCAAAACATATCGTTGGTATTATGTGGTTTTTATAATATTAAAATGGTACTTTTATCTTTAAAAAAAAATTCTTTCAGTATCCTAAAACTGATTTTTAAAGAAATGTTCTAAACTGCCTTTTCATTAATTAAATAGAAACTAATTATTTTAAAAATATTTTCTAAAAACATTTTATTTTTTATTTTTTATTTTAAATGTTTAAATTATTTTTAGAGTTTCTTAGAAAAATTATTAGTTTATTGTTAATTAGTGAAAATGATATAATGAACATTTTATGTTTTAAAAATCAATCTCAGGTGCCTAAAAATTTGTTTTATAGGTGAAGATAACGTTTAAATTATTAAAAATATAGGATATTAACGAGATATTTCGCTATAACAAAAAGTACCATAATAATTTTATCTTTATATTTTTTATATAGGGTCTATGACTTCCACTTTACTAATAAAAAATGAACTATTAGAATTTGAACCTTGATGGACACACTTACACGCTCACACACTCACACACCTATAATCACTTGAGTTTAAGCTAAACTCAAGTGGCAAAATATTTGTTAATGCAGGGTTTCAAGTTTTTAAATATAAATTTGTATGTTTCTCGATCATATAGAGTGCGTTTGGTAGATCGATCCAGAATCATGATTCTGGATCCTGGTTTTGAATCAGTGTTTATTTACAGTGATTCTGAATCATAATTTAGAATCAATGTTGGGTTTAGATGATTCTGAATCATGATTCGAAATCTGATGTGATGTTTAAACTAGCTTAAATCATGATTCTAAAATCATCCATTCCTCTTAATTCAAGGTAATTCAAACCCCTGATTCTGAATCATAATTTCAGAATTATGATTTGAACATAAAATCATCAATCATGGTTCTAGTTTCAAAATCATAATTAGAATCATTTTGGTTTGAATCCTCATACTAAATGAACCCATAATAATTAAAAAAGGTAATTTGGTAGATTTTGGTTAAAATATGATGATTTGGGGTTGTTCTTTTGGAGTATAACTTGAGTGTAATTTTTGAGTTGAATTTGAGTTATAACTTGAGTTGAAGTTAGAACTTGAATAAAATTGAGTAAAATTGAATAAAATTAAAACTTAAAAGAACGAGAACTTAAATAAAATTGAAACTTAAATTATCTTTTTTTGAGTTTTTTAGACAAAAAAACATGCCCTTAATCTTGTAAATATGGATACAATATGTTTGTGTACCTTGCAAAAGGGCAAAAAAAAAAAAGAAGAAAAGTCCTCTCAGTAATTTTGCATACTCCATCCTTCCTTTCACTCACTCGATTTCGCAATATATCGAAGCTTAATTAATTTTTAATCAATTAACATAAATTTTCCCTTAAAATATTTATATATCTGTTAAAGTATTTTTTTATTGAGAAAATATAAGTATTGCTATTGCTTCTTCAACAACTTATTTTTTATGCTACCAAAGAAATTTAGGGGTTGTTCTTTTAGAGTATAATTTGAGTGTAATTTTTGAGTTGAATTTGAGTTATAATTTGAGTTGAAATTAAAATTTGAATAAAATTGAATAAAATTAAATAAAATTAAAACTTAAAAGAACGTAAATTTAAATAAAATTTAAATTTAAATTGTCTTTTTTTTTTAATTTTTTAGACAAAAGAACGTGCCCTTATTTTTAAATAGTCATTAAAAAATTTTGATACCACTAATTTTTTATTTCAGTTTTTCTCTCTCCTAGTCTCTTCATTTCGCCCCTCCTCTCTCTCACCTCTGACTCTCTCTCTCTCTCTCTCTCTCGTCTGCTTCTCTCTGAAGCAAATCCGACGTGAGGTCTTCGCTGCTGCAACTCGTCTTCTCCGGCGGATCTCTCGGCTCGTAGTGGGGGAAGATGAGCTTCCTCTCTCCTCTCTCTTTCCGCGTCGAAGCTCCGTCGATAGATCTGGTTAGATCCCCGCCGATGACGGCTGCCTCTGTCTCCTTCTCATATATCTCTCTCTGACGATGAGATCTTGCCGATCGCGTTGAGCTCCGGCTCGAAGGCGAAGGTGTGGAGTGCATCGCAGATCATGTGGTTCATCGGCTTGTCGCGGCAGAGATCGTCGTTGTCGCGCATTCGTCGTCGCTGTCACCAGAGAAGAAAAGGGTTTTGTGGGCCAGTAAAGCGCAGATTTTATAAAAATTACTTTTTAACTGTGCTTAAAAGAAAAAACATTTGTCATAAAAAGCATTGTTGGGTTTTAAAAATAGGATAATAATGTTTAACAAATTATGAGATTAAATATAACCGTAATTAATAATTTAAATTAATATATAAAATAATTAATAATTAATAATTATTTAATAAATAAAAATATAATTATTAATTAATTATAAATATTTATTAAGTTAATAATGTATTCATATTTATTAAATTATAAATAATTAATTAATGTATTAAAAAATAATTTTTATCAAATATTATTATCAACTTTGATAGTTTTAGAAATGATTTTAAACTTCAAAAAGCACTACCAAATGCACCTGTGACGCTTGAGAAGAGAGAGTGACAAGGTGATGTTTGCTCCAGATAGAGAGCGAGAAAAAGAGAAAGAGATCGAGTTTGAGAGAGAGAGAGAGAGAGAGAAGCAGAGAAGAGAAATGGAGAGATTTTTCCAGAAAGAGAGCAAAAGAAAGCCGATCGAGTGCGGGAGAGAGAGATTTTGTTAAAAAAAATCTATGATAGATTTTTGTTGAAAAAATAACTCGTAAGATATGAAAATAACTTGTAAAATATGAAAAGATAATCTTAAATATAAAAAAAATAACAAGTAAAATATTAATGATATAAGATAAATTTAAGAATAATTACAGAAATAAAATAGCATTAGACCTCGTTTATTTCACCGATTTGAATTTAAAATTCAAGTTTTATTACAGTAAAAAGTTCTCAGAAACAGTCGCATCTAACTTTTTTGTTACAATAAAAAGCTCTCGTATCAAATCACATCTCAACTTGAATTAAAAACTCGAATCAGCGAACTAAATATACCCTTAGTCTTTGCATGGCTTTTATGAAATTCTCTGTTTTTTTTTTTTTAATTCAAGAATTAAAATTCATAGAATATACAAAGGTTATGTTATGGTACATTGTAAATAAATGAAAGGTCTCGTAACATGAGGTCTGTTGTTTTAGTTATGGTGCGTTGTTAGTGTTTTTAAGCATTTTTTTAAAGGGAAAGGAGACAAGTGTAGTAGTCTGAATTTTTATCGCTCACTTTTGATTAATATCATTTTTAGTTATATAATTATATTAATTAAAATGTATTAATCAAAAGTAATAGATAAAAATCTAGATTCATATACTCTGAGAGTAAGTTCAACAATTTTCTTTTTTTTTAATTGATATCTTAGCCTTAAACTCTCTAATTAATTTTCTTGGCAAAATGATCGTTGGTTTTTAATTTTATTATCCTTTGTTTTCTATAGTTACAAGGGGTAATGCTTGTAGTGTTGAGAATCAATCAGTTATATGCAGTTCTTTTTTTATTACCAGAAAAAATAAACCAGTCGGTAATTCTCTATTTTCAATTGTTAAATTTATATTAAAACTGTCTATTTTATATATTTTTTCAATTTAATATAATTTTTTACTAAATTTAATGGTAAAAAATAACCCATACAGATAGACGCGAGTGTGTTTAGTTGATGGATTCGTACTATGGTTCAGATCATGATTCGTGACTCGTTACAGTATTTTTTCTCATAAAAAATACACATAAATAAAAAATAATTTTGAATCATATTCTAAATTCATGAACCAAACATCTATATTCTTGTAGTAGATATGATGGAGTTTTCCACCAAGTTATCTATGCGAATATCCCAGCAGAGTTTGCTTTAAAGTCAATTTTCTTTATCAAAAGATAAATGGAGTTCCAATTTCTATGTGGTGGGTACCCGTGATCGTAAATAGCTCCTGTTTGCACGGAGTCCTGTTAATTTAAAGAGATAACCAAAATAACTTCAAAACAGATAACTTTTATCCCACTTAATATCTGGTTATTAAAACCAATTTTAAGGATATAAAAGCGATAATATATATATATATATATATATATTGTCTTCATGTAAAGATCATATTGGCCACTTCTGATTAGCTTAAATATCTGTAAATTTGTAACGAAAGAGAGAGAAGTACTTCAAATTGAGCATCTTGTTTGCCACCGCGACATGTCAATTTTATGATTCAATCCTTTCAATTGGAACAAAAACTACTTATTAGTTTTTCCTTTTTTATCGGAGGTTTTCGGTCGAACAAACTATTTTGTTTATAACAATGGAGATATCACGATCGAAAATTTTGAGTGTTTTAAAACTTTGCCTGACAAGTGCGGCCTCCTCCTACAGAACTAGCAGTTACAAGGCACGGTTCCAGACTCAACTCGTTAAGAGCGTTCCGATGAGCCGGGAGGTGTCAAAAATGGACGCCGGAAGCTTGACAGAGGTTGTTAGTTGTGCATGGAGAGAGAGGGGGACAGAGAGAATTGTTGTAAAAAAAAATGTAGACTACGAAAAATAACCTACAAGATACGAAAGATAACTTGCAGGTTACAAATGATAACCTGCATATTATGAAAAGATAACCCACAGCTTATGAAAAGATAACTTAAGTTATTAGTGACATGAGATAAATTTACAAACAATGACATAAATAAAATAGTGTTACCCTTTTCATTTTTTGTTTAAAAATTTCCTTTTAGTTTTTCAAAAAAGGGAAAATACTAAAAACATCCTTTTTGTTTTGTTTAAATATTATTTTCTCCACTCTTATTATACAAATGCCAAAAACTCTCAGCGTATCTATAAAACTAGACTTAAATACCCCATAAAGCAATTAAACTTTTGAAAATACTAACCCGTTCACTTCGCTGATTCGAGTTTAGAATTCGAGTTTTTTTACAGTAAAAAGCTCTCACAAACAATCACATCTAACTTTTTTACTACAGTAAAAAGCTCTCACATAAAGTCACATCTCAACTCGAATTCTAAACTCGAATCAGCGAAATGAACGGGACCTAATTATCCTCCCCAATTTGTATTAAATATTATTTTATATATGGATTAAATAAAACTTAAAGTAAAAACATTTAAAATGTTCAAATAAATATTGCAATCAAATAAACGCTTCATTTACTTTGAACGTTTTTCATTCGTTAAGACTTATTTTATTTAATATTTTGCTTTACTAATGTTTTATTTTGTATTTAGCAAAGGTGGAGAAGAGTAATCTTGGTATTTTAAAAAATTGAATTGTTTCATGGAGTATATTGAGTATGATTTTATAAACATAGATGGTATTTTGAACATTTACTAATAATAAGGGTGAAAGTTATATTAGACCAAAAAATATGGAGTATTTTGGCTATTATTCTAAAAAAAAAAAATAGTTTTTACGAGTCACCATCCTTTATAGTCCTGCCCGTACAATAAATGACTAAAGTCATATACAAAATGCATTATAATATACATACAATGCACCATACAAAAAGTTATCATACAATACAGTTTTTTAACAGTTTTATTAAATTATCTAATTACTTTTTATTATTTATGATTCTAAATGTGATCTACGAATTTATATTTTCTAATAAGGTATTTTTTTTATACTCCACTTAGCGATTTTCCTCAAAAGTTAATTGACAATTAACATAATTAGGGTCCGTTTAATTCGTTAATTTGAGTTTTTAATTCGAGTTGAGATGTGACTTTATGTGAGAGCTTTTTACTGTAGTAAAAAGTTAGGGCCTATTTAGTTCACTGATTCGAGTTGAGATGTGACTTTTTGTGAGAACTTTTACTGTAGTAAAAAAATTAAATGTGATTATTTTTAAAATTTTTTTATTATAATAAAATTTAAATCGGTAAAATGAACAAAAATTTTAGCAATCAGTGATTTTCCACAATTTCGGCTCGGCAAGTTGGGCACATAAAATAGCTTCCGCTTTAGGGCCTACTGAAAGCACCACGCGGAAATGGTTGAGGTGAGTAAGCAGACGGAAAACACGTAATAATATAACTGATCAAACGACAACAACGTGCACATTTATTCCCCCTATCACAGTATTACATATGTTATATATATATATATATATTATATACAGTTTGCTGTGACAGCCCACTTCCGATTTTCCCCAACGAAGTGGGCATGGTTGGACAACTAGCACCACTAAATTATAAGAATAATTTTGATTGTCGTTTTGACTCTTATCGTATCCACTCCTTTTATGTGATGTGTTGTCGCTTGGGTTTCCTTTGGTTTGATTGAATCGGTACTGGTTTTCGGCTAAAGTTTAGTATCTGAAAAGCTTCTGTTTTTTTGGATGGAGAGAAAAAGAATCACTTTACCAGCCCATTCCCTCTGTCTCTGTAATCTGTATGTATGCAAGCAGATTTTTTTTTTTTTTTTTTTTTTTTTTTCTAATCACAGATTTTTATATGTTTGATGAGGTGGATATATATAAATTATCTCTAATTTGACACTAAATTAAAACGGTATATGTATATATTTTAAAAAAAATATGTATATATATTTTTAAAATATTTATATTTTTTTAAAAAATATATATGAGAGAAATATCTATAATTTATTTAAACACTTAATATATATATATTTTAAAAATATACATATTTCTTAAAAGATATACATATGCCTTTTAATTCGAGATTATATATATATATATGTATATGTCGTACTATATATCTTTTTGAATATAACGTTTTATAAGTACTTTCTCTATCTTTTCCCCTATTTTCTTTTTTTATTAAATGAGGTAAGCTTCAATTTGGCTTGAAGTGTTCATTTTCTGAACGTTACAACCTAATCAGATTGCTGCTTGTCAACTCTGATGTGCCACTAGAAGAGACCCATTAATTTTTCAAGATAATTGATATAATTTTCTTCAAGACATATCCATATATAACTTGGTCCTAATGATCTCCCTCGTCGACCATATATAATGATTTTTCAGCTTAATTAAAATAATAATATATGCTCAAAATCATCTATTGATATTAAAATTCAATAAAATTTCCACCTAATGACACCAAGGCCAGGTGATTTTTATTTATTTATTTTTTGAGCTGGTCGGATAATCTTTTAGGAGCGTGATAAAATAAATTTTTTGAACTATAATTACAATGCAATTACATTTTTTTTTTTAAATTTTGTCTCTTTTTATGCCTTTCTTTCATCTACTTTTATCCTTTTTTATTTTTCTGAATGAACTAAGCTTGTAATAGAAATTAATTCACATTTTAGAATTTAACCCCAAAATCTAGGCCTCGTTCGTTTCGCTGATTCGAGTTGAAATATGATTTTATGTGAGAACTTTTTACTGTAGCAAAAAAGTTAGATGTGACTGTTTATGAGAGCTTTTTACTGTAACAAAACTCTAATTCTAAACTCGAATCAGCGAAATGAACGAGGCCTATACGTTGTAATATAGTTGAGTTTTAATTAAGTTAGAGATTTAATTTGAAATATCACGAGTATATTTAAAAGTAAAAACTTGTGGTATAATTGATTTTTTCTTTTAAAAAAACAATTCTACACTAATACTGCAATTTAGAAAATATCAAAAGGGGCAAATAGTAAAAATAAAAATAAAAAAGCCCTTTTAGTAAAGGCTAAAAAAGGAGTTATTGTGCTTTAGGCACAGCGTAGGAGTTTGCAACTGCTCCTCGGGTCCAACCTATCGGTTATTCATCCATCTCTCACTATTAGTCAACAGTATTAGCGTTGTAAAACTTACACAAGCCCTACAATATGAGTGGATGACAAAATGACAATGACTTAAAGAAGGTTGAATGCTCAGACTTATCACCTTCTTAACAAAATTTGCGTTTGATAGATAGATTCAAAATTATAATTTTGAATCTTAATTCATAATCAATATTTATTTATAATGATTCAGAATCATGATTTAGAATGAGTGTTTAGTTATTATTTTAAATCATGATTCAGAATCTGATGTGATGTTTAAAACTAGCTCAAATCATGATCTTTAAAACCACCCCCTCTTGATTGAAAGTGATTCAAATCCCTGATTCTGAATCATGGTTTCAGAATCATGATTTGAACTAAAAATCATGAATCATGATTCTGATTTTAGAATCATGATTAGAATCACTCTGATTTAAATTCTCGTACCAAACGATCCCCTAAGATAAAGTATGTTTTGGGCATATCCAAAGAAGTCAAAGCATATGATTTGTATTATGAAGACTATTGAAGAGGTATGAAAGTAACGTAGTACTCATGCGTGTGATTGGTAAATAAAAAAAATAGTTGTAGCGAATCATAGATTAAAATCACGAGATTAGAATTATTTTCAATTTACGTGTATTTTTTATGAGAGAAAAAATTATAGCAAATTATGAACCATAATTTAAACTATGAGATAAATTCTCTTACCAAACGTCTCCTTAAACTTTGAAGGTGAAAACTTAAAAAAAAAAAAAAGCAAAATACACTTTTTACGCCATATATTGTATATCATTACAATTTTTTAAAATTATGAAAATGTAAACGGTCCTATCTTATGTAGGCCGTGTCTGTCGTATCTTATGTCGGCCGCGTCTCAAATTTCACAAATAGAGTCAAAACTGTTGGTTTTTTTTTTTTAACAATATTGTGTGGTCACATACTGATAATTATATAAAATAGAGTTATTTTCACTTCTATTATCGTTTAATTCGTTTTTGTTCTCGAGATTGCTATTTCTCTCATTCGCGTATCATTGCACACATGTGCCACTCTCTTTTCTCACCGTTGGATCACCTCCAACAGGGACCAGATAGTGAGTGTCGTCACTCTTCTTAGCGCGCGTACAAAGCTGTGTCAACAACCTTCCCAACTTGTTTAATCCGGTGTTCCGCGCTCGACTCACTCTTGCATGCGTACTAACCTACGTTGAACCATTAGCGCGCCACCTCATTTTGATCAGAGCTCCACCTCTCTGTCTCGCCACGTGTCCGGCATCAGCTGCCTTAATTCCCTTTTTTCTTTGCTGATTAGCGTGGGAATGAGGCTCTTTGTAGTCAGAAAAAGGGAGAGGCACCCCTTCGCGATTTACATACGAAATTCCACGCACAGAGACTGCGCCGTTACACGTTCTGGAGATTTAGGTCTTAGTGAATTAGAAGTTCCGCGATCTATAAGTCTCTGTGGAGATATTAGTGACTATAAACCCGCACGTTACACGCTCTTCATCAATTGAAAGCTTCTATCAATTTTGTACTTTTAAAAAGCGCCTTATGCGTGCTTAAATTGATGTGTCGAGAAATTTTCTCAATATCAGGTCTCGTCTTGCGTCGTCTTCTCTGTGCTTCAATTGATGGAACCGATTTTTATTGATGTTTTGTATTGTATAATACAGGATCATCCACATTATTATTAGTGTCTATAAGACTTTTTAGCTGAATGAAATTTTAGCTTAAAAGATGCTGAAGATAAGTCGAAATTACAAGAGAGATAATTTTAAGATCATTTTCTATTAGAGAAATTAAGTGTAGAGGATAAAAAAAATGCAAAAAAAAAAAAAAAGATTTGAGGCATATAGAAATAATTTTTTTTAAGGTTTTATTTGCACTCACTTCTCAAAGTTTGCTAATGAGTTTCTATTACAAATTACCTTCAAGATACAACAAACCCTTGAACACAATATCTAGCAATAATATTGTGAACAAGAACATGAATGAAACTTGTAAATTTTCTAGAGATTTAATGAAGATAGATGTATCATTTCATTAATGAACACATCATCTTCAAACATCACAACCATTCACATAGAGGTACATTTTCATTGTAAAGGTATCTCTTCATGTATTAAAGCATATTACAATAGATATGTCTCTTACTAATAGGTATTCATAAATGTATGAAGATATATCATTAATTGTTGCAAAGGTTCGGAACAATTCAAATCACACGTCACAAAATTGCACAGGTTTTGTACCGGGTGCTGCACCATGTCCAAAATGCATTGTAGCGCATTTACCAGGGAGATTGGGTACAAACAACAGCAGCAGAGGCGCTGTAGTGCGTGGGTATAGGTGCTGCAATGCCCATTTTGGGCGCTGCAGTGGGTTTGGCAGCTCTGACAGCACCATTTCTGTCTCATTTGCTACATCGCAATAAACACGCACTGCATCGGGTTGTGCTTTCTAAACTGTTTCCACACGTTTTTTAACAGTCCAAAAAATGGGTGGTTTAAATTGAGAGACATACTACAATCTCTCTAACAATCCCCCACTAGATTATAATATTTTTTTAGATTCAACAACGATAAACACATACATACGAGAAGGTATCTTTTGATTTTAACCTCTAATTAGGGAAAATACTTCAAAATATTCACAAAACACTAGATGCTTTTCATTAAACTTTGTCTCTTAAGTAAATACCGAAAATATATCACATATGTGTTATCCCAGAATTTAATATCTGTTTCAATCTTTTAGCACTATTCTGACCTTATGCTCTATCTTGGATTCATGAACACTTACAAGACTGAACCATGGTCTTGTCAGGAATGGGACCATTCCTTATGTTTACTTGGGTGAAGTTTCGAATTATGTCTCTAGCTACCATGAGACTCGAACTTCATTAAGAGTATAAACTCAACCTCAATGACGTAGCTATTTTGCACCGACATCTTGGAAGGGACAAATAGATTTTCGGTGCTAACTCGGTCACATAGCAATGACTTATTTTTACCCATTTAACTATGGAATATCGGTATATTTATTACATAGTTGGGTTACCATTATCGGTGACACTTTTAAAAAATGGTTTTAGTCTTTCACTAGATGTTTCCTTGAATAGGTCTATTGGAAGGCTTTTTGTCAAAGGATCCACTAGATTCTTGTTAGTCTTAACATAGACAATATTGATAACTCCATCAGTTACCAATTGTTTCACATATTCATGTCTCAAGCATTATAGATTACCAATTATAAACCTTGTTACAAGCTTTAGACAAAGTAGCTTCACTGTCGTAGTACAAAGAAATAAATGGCATCGGTTGTGTCAACAACTCAATATCAAACAATAAAATTTCTTAACCATTCCACTTCTTTGCCCGCAGTGACAAGTGCTATAAACTCACTCTCTATCGTAGAATGAGCTATGCATGTTTATTTCTTAGAAGCCTAAGAGACGGCTCCTCCTGCAATTGTGAAAATCTAACCGGATGTGGATTTTTTATCACTTGTACTTGTTATCCAACTTACATCTGAGTACCCTTCAAGTATCGCCAGATAATCATTATATGACAAACTCAAATTAATGGTTCTTTTAAGATAACCAAGTACTCTACCAATTGCATTCCAATGTTTAACACCTGGGTTACTCGTGAATCTAAACATTTTGCATACTGCAAATGCTATGTTGGGCCTTGTACAAGGCAAGGCTGATGATGTTTCTACGGTGTATCAAATTTAAACCTTGCTAATATATGATCGTAGTATAGTGTAGTGGTTGAGCAAGTGTCATTCCCGTAGAGAATTGGGTTTAATCAATCAGTTATTAATTTTGCAAAACAAAAATATAAATAAAAGGGTCTGGAATATTAAACTAAACTACATAAAATAAAAGCAAACAAAACTCGAAATAAATAAAGAAGAAACAATCAATGAAAGAAAACTGGTTAAAGGATCAATCTCTACCATTAGACAATGGAATCATAATGAATAAATAATATTATTCTCAATTCCTTACCAAAACTATCAACTGTAGATAACAACAAGCTCTATTACCTCAATCTTTTCTTAGTTTGTCGTTAAGCAAAATAAGCTCTTCACTTAATCTCTTTCCTTCAAACAATGTAGAACAGGCTCTTTAGATTCAATCCAAAGGAAGCATTACAATGAGAAAGATAGGTTGATCTAAGCAATAAACACACAAGCTCATATTATTTAACATAAGTTATGTCCCACATACAATCAAACAAAAGCCTCGTGCAATTATTGACCACAATTTGCTACTCATGATTAGAAAATCAAGACAATTACGTATTAAGACTCCTAATTTAGCAATTGAATATTCTCAAGTCCTATTTAGTTGGCCACCCAAAAAAAATAAAAAAATAATCATGAATAATATGTTGGTTTCTCAAACCGGATTTTCAAAAAAAATTGTGCGGAAGCGTGGTATCGATCGAATCACATAAATCAAAATTTAATGCGATCATTATTTCATGTTAATTTAACTACAAAGATATTAAAGAAAAGAATGAGGATTTTACCATCGTTCGATTAGGACGTAAATTTTGAACTCCTCCAACACCGTCTTAAGCTCTTAAATTCTAAGAACACCACGGTTCTTTCTCAATGTATCTCCGAATTAACGTGAACTCGAACGTGTGGGCGTTCTAATGGGTTTCTCAACACATGAGATGGATGAATAAGGAAGCCACCTATAGTTATCACTCACTTTTCTCAAAAGTATGTGATGGCACTCAAGAAATTTTCGTTGGTTTTTCTTTTGTTCTCCCGTTTTTTCTTTTTCCTTTTCTCTGGAAAAAACCTTTTGTTTCTCTCTGTGCGGCCAAAACTTCGAGAACTAATTTCTCTTCTTATTAGTTAATGTGCAGCCGCACATTCCCTTTTTTCTCATGGTGAGGAAACGTGCAACAACACGTTTCCTCCCACTTCTCCTTCTTTTTATTTTTTTGAGGAAACGTGCACCTGGACGTTTCCTTTCTTTTACGCACACACACACACACAGATATATATATATATATATATTACGGAGGAGAGGGTGAAAAAAGGAAACGTGGAGAAAAGAAAATTCTCTCTCTCCTGTTACAAAATGACTAAATTCATCCATATTAATTTAAAATAATTTTAATATTAATTAATCAAATTAATTAATATATGTGTATTTAGAATTCTCAATTCTATATTAATAATCATAACCCAATATGATATATTCAGTTCACATCAATCTTATGGAGCCATTGAGAGGAACTATAGACATTATAATTTTAAGCTCCAACAATTTTGACAATTAATTAACATCTTAATTAATATATCAAAATTATTAATTCCAAATTACTCCACTATAAATTTGGAATTGCACTCTTAACATAATAAAATAATTATGTTCACAGAATTTATGTTGTCCATTGATATAGTCACTACATACGAATTAATCCTCCATAAACGGTTCATAATTAAAGCTAGGTATTTTCCGTTAACCTCTTTAATTATATCTTTCTCCATAAGTACCATTGATCCTCTAATGAATAATATATTTTATGATCCAATCATAAAATTGAGCGCTCTTATTATTCAAGTCCCGAATCAACACTTATGGGAACTGTCCATCTACTTAATTATGAAGGAATGGATTTCATCTTGTAAATTAATATTCCCGGCTATTTATTTTACTATGCTCCCAATATACCAAGACTTTGACACTATTCACATGTGTCATTACTCAATATGTCAAAGAACATAATATCATAAATAGAAGTTTATTAATTACTCAGAATTAAGATTAATTCATATATGGCCATCATTGATTAATATTGAATACTCTATTTAATAACGGAATTTATTAGAGATTCATAATTAATCGTGTTCCGGTCCTATGTAATCATATTACATAAAATGTTTTCATTCCAATAATCTCATTATTAACAATTTATGATAAGATTGTTTCATTCAGAATGTAATGAACCGCATTACTAATTTTAAATTAAAGATCCCAACTTTAATTTATAATTATGGACAAGTTTAGATTATTTTATTTCAAACATTATCCTCTGCATATAACAATTATATACAATGTTTAAAGTTACATAAAAAAATAATCTAGCGATTTTGATATTTATAAAACATCACATGTATGCAAAGTAATATTGAAAAAATTCCTCATTTCATTGATAATCATCAAAATATTTACATCTTATTTGATTTATGGGCATATATCCCAACATAATATTTATAGAAGAACAATCTTAATAGAAAATTGGAAAATAACATCTAAATCTTCAACCACAAATCCACATCTAGGGTTTTGAAATCACCCTTAACCAAAATAAATGTTAACTAACATAATTGAAAAACAAAACAAAACTGAAGAAAAAGAAGAGAATGAAAGAAAGAAATATGTGTTGGGAATAGTGTCCTAGAAGCATGAGATGTGATAGGATATTTATTATTTAATTAATAAAAGAGTTTATTCATAATTTTATGTGTATATATTTATGAATATTTTATGAATATCAAATGAAAATTCTGTGATTGTTTATGTAACCTTAAACATAGTATATAAGTGTTATATACGAGAGGATAGTGTTTAAGGATAATAATCAAAAACATTGTTCATGATGAATTTAATTAAAGTTCAGAATCTTTAATTAAAACATTATTAATACATGTCATTC
>NW_010363463.1:312244-351093 GCF_000414095.1 Morus notabilis | reverse complement strand
TTTTAGAATTACGGAATTCTAAAATTAAATACTCAAAAAATAATTAATTGAGAATTAATTATTATTATTTAAATAATGTGATTATTTAAATTTGAATTTGAACACATCTAGATTTATCCATTTAAACTTATTTGATAAGTTATTCAATTTTAGAATTCAAATTAATTTAAGTTTGACTTAAATTCGAATTTGAATTTGAATTAAAATTGGACTACTGGATAAAGGATAAAGTCTCTTCCTTCCCTATCTGATATAGGCACCACACACACATGGATAAATCCCTAATGGTGGCCGGCCACTAAAGGATAAGGGGAAGGGATTTTTCTGTTCGAAATTCAAAATTGGAGATAGGGATTTAATCCTGTTTTGAAGTTTGACTTCTACTCTTTAAATATGAGAATGATAGAAAATTGTGGAGACAATTTTTTGAAACATATTTTTCAGCCTAAGAGTTAGTGTGGCCGAAATTCATAGAGCAAAAAAAAAAAAAGAAAATTTTTTCTCCAAAAATTCCACATCGTGCATGCGTTGATGTTTGTGGAAATTCGAGTGTTTAAGAAACCTGTTTTGTCTCACGTGTGCCCACACACACGTCTACGTGGAATCAAGGAATTAACGTGGAAGACTTTGGTATTCTAAACACAAAAAGCAAGGACTGATCGTGGTCAAAGAATTCAAGTTATCATCCGAGTCGGCTTCCAGGTATTTTTCCGGATTGAATTCTTGATGTAAATTAATGCGATTAATTTATTCGTGCATAAATTAATATAATCTATAGAGTATCTCAAAAGTTTTATTAAAATTTTTGTTATACACAATTCGCCTTCCCCACGCTTCCGCACCCGAATTCGATTCGGGAACCAGCAATAGGATGATTCTTCAAGAATCTCTACACAAACAATCCTCTTCAAGGGCACCGATTGATCTCCTCTTTTTCTTCTTCTTCTTTTCCATCTCCTATGATGGCTGGAAAATAATGGGTAAAAGCTCTCTAATCAACCCTTTAAGTTGACTATTTATAGGTTTTCAATTTATGGTCGAATAAGGCAATTTTCGGGGCCCAAAAAGCTTTTTCTTGCTGACCATGTCGGGTACCAGCGAACTTTGGCAGAATTGCGCCCGTACAGTGGTTGGCACTGCAGTGCCACTGACCAGCGCTGCAGCGCTGGGTGCAGGCAGCGCCAAAGCGTTGCTCTGATGGCGCCAAAGCGCCAGTGGTTCTGCCACTTCGTGCTTTTTCCTCCGCTTTGTGAGATTTGAAGCTTAAAATCATTCTTTGACCTTTAAAATACCTACAAAACATAAAATCATAATTAAAACACAAAAATACTCAAGAATCAAGCAAAGAAACATGAGAAAAATAATTGAAAAAATATATGAAATTATGCACTTATCAAAGGCATACATTAAGCTACCAATTACACTAGGATATTCAAGCTGTGCCACCACTCGGCCTGGATTCTCTAGTAATTTAATACTAGAATCATATGAGGTATTTACTTCTTTAAATTTCAAATGATTGAATATAAGAAGCACTCTCTCAAATTGTATATTGCAAATAGCACTTTTATGGATATCAATCTAGCTACCGAAGCATATGCATTGAAGTACTCTATACCACACTTTTGTTTAAAGCCATTGGCTACCAATCTAGTATTGAATGTTTGTATAGACCCATCGGTGTTGTACTTTCTTCTAAACACCCTTTTATTGCTTAACGGTTTCGATTCCGGCGGAAGATCAACCAAGATCTAAGTTTGATTTGACATAATAAAATCTACTTCATCATTCACAGCCTCTCTCCAAAAGGAAGCATCCATTGAAGACACAACTTTACTAAACATCTTTGGATCTTCTTCTACATTAAGCAACAATGGTATTTTATTAAGTACATCATTTTTATCTTCTCCAATCAAAAAGGTTGCATGAGATAAAATAAAATACGGTGCTAAATTCTTTTCTTTTCTTTCACATTGACTTCTCCTCGGTTTAAAAGATTTTATTAACTCTTTTCTTTTGTTATTAGTGGAGGTACCGGGAATATCAACACATGGTTGATCAACATTAGATTCTAATTCAGTGAAAAAATCAAGACTAAATTTATTTTCAATGAATTCAACATCTCTTGATTACACAATTACATTAGAATCTAGATTCAATAATCTATATGCCTTAAAATTTTCAGCATATCCTACGAAAATACTTTTAATTCCTCTAGCATCCAATTTTGATGATTCAGGATCAATCTCTCTGCAGAAGGCTAAACTGGCCCACAATTTTAAATACATCAAGTTTGGTTTTCTTCCTTTCCATACTTCATATAGAGAAACATGTGTTTTCATATATGTAATTCTATTATGAACATGACATGCAGTAAGTAAAGCTTCCCTCCATAAATTGTTAGGTAATTTAGCATTGAGAAACATAACGTTAATCATATCGGTAATAATTATATTCTTTTTTTAGCCAAACCATTTTGTTAAGGAGTTAAAAAGGTTGACCTTTGGTGAATAATACCATGCTCTTCACAAAAGGCATCAAAATCATTTGAAAAATATTCACAACTTCTATCACTTTGAACCATTTTGATCTTTCTATCTCTTTAGTTCTCAATTTCAGCCTTGTAAATTTTAAATTCATCAAAGGCTTCATATTTTGTTCTAAACAAGTACACATAAATGTATCTAGAATAATCATCAATAAAAGTGATAAAGTATCTCTTTCCTCCTCTTGTCAAAAGACCATTATACTCACAAATATCAGTATGTATCAAATCCAATATTTGAGTATTTCGTTTAGCTCTAGGAAAGTTCTTACTCATTTTTACTTGTATACAAATATCACACTTATCTTGTTTCACATCTTTATAATTAATCAAACCATGTTTAGACATGTATTTTAAAGATCTAAAATTTAAGTGTGCTAAACGTGCATGCCAAACACCATAAGAGTCAACAATATAAATATAATTCATCTCATCTTTATTATCAATGTTAAGTTTGTATATGCCATCACAAGAATATCTCTTTCCCAAAAAAGTCTCATTCTTTGATACAATATAAGTATTGCCCTCAAGTATAATTTTAAACCTGTTCTTACACATAAGACTAGTAGATATACGATTCTTTCTAATATTAGGAACATGAAGAACATTGTTCAAAGTAATCTTCTTTCCGGAAGTAAAGTTGATTTCCACCACACCATTCCCGGCAACCGTTGCAGCATCATTGTTCCCCATGAGAACTGATTGTCCTTCTTATTCCACTTTTTATGATGAGAACATTTTCTTGTCATTACAAACATGGATTGTGGCACCGGAATGAAGCCACCATTCAAAGGATTTGGTTGCAGCCATGTTGGTTTCGATAATCATGCAAATTTACATTTCTGAGACCATAGCACATATGTCTTTGGATTTCTCTTCAACAACATTGGCTTTGTTGGTGTTTACTTCTTCATTTTTCTTCTTGTACCTGCAGTCACTTTGGCGACGACTTTTCTTTCCACAAAAGAAGCAACTTCCGGAGAACTTCTTTTGACCATTACCGGACTTCTTGAACTTCTTGTCATTATTGACCTTGAAAAACTTAGAAAACTTACTTGCTTCGACAACATTAACTTTAAAGTAATCAACAATCTTTCCCTTGGGATCATGAGACTTATTCTCCTCTTCAATCCTCAAGTGTTTTTGTAATTCCTCTAAAGTTATGTCATCTCTCCTATGAAGGAGTTTCTTTCTATAACCATTCCAACTTTGGGGTAATTTAGCAATAATGGCCCCCACTTGGAATGATTCAGAAATGTCAACTTTCAATTCACGAAGCTTTGTAACAATGACTTGCAATTCATGTATTTGATTAAGAATGGACTTGGTACTAGCCATGACAAATTCAAGATAAAGAATTTATCCGGATCTTGCTTCTCAGTTTTGTATTTGTATTTACGAGTGTTCCAAATCTTCAATGGAGACTCCATTAAGTTGCAGCCTTCAACTCTTCGGAATCATCCTCATTTGATTCCGGAAGTGGCTCCAACTTTGGATTAAGGATGTAGGTGATCTTGAGCACTGTGAGAAGGAAGAATAACTTTCTCTTTCAATGGGTGAAGTTGGTACCATAAAAGCAATCAAGTTGAACATTTGTATTGAGGAAAGACGACATGTTATTTTTGTTGGGAATGGTTTCCTAGTAACATGAGATCTAATAGAATATTTATTAATTATTTAATAAAAGAGTTTATTCATTATTTTATATGCATATATTATTGAATATTTTATGAATATCGCTGAAAATTTCATAATTATTTATGTAACCTTAAATATTTCATATAAGTGTTATATGCGAAAGGATAATATTTAAGGATAATAATCAAAACGATGTTCGTAATAAATTTAATTAAGGTTCAGAATCTTTAATTAAAACATTACTAATATATGTTATTCCCATCTAGAATGGAATGGTGTTATCTGCACTGTTAATATGATCAGATATTGAATGAGTGTGTTACGCATAATGAGATTGTGTGGAACTGGGACATAGACACAATATGAATTTCTGATAATTTCCGTTAAGCATAGAAATTATAATTGAGTCTATCGATGGTCATATGTAGAATAATCTTAATCCCGTGTTATTAGCATACTCTTATTTATGAGTTTGTGTCTTTTGATTTACTCAGTAAGGATTCTGAGATGTTGAATCCTATTCCTTATATTTTGGAGATGTGATGAAGTAGGTAGCTGAGAATGTTAATATACAGGATGAAATCCATTCCTTTTTGAGAAAGCAGTAGATAAATAATTCTCTTGATGATTGATTCGGTACTTGGACTAGTAAGAGCTCAGATTCATGAATTTGTTTTATGAATAACTATCAATTAGAGAATCAATGGTACTCAAGGATAAAGATGTAATTAGAGAGGTTAATGGATTTCACTTAGCTCTAATTATGAATTATTTATGAAGTATTGATCTATATGTAATGGCTATATCAAATGGACACTTCACACTTTAGAAGTAAGTTATATTTATAATTACGAAAGTGTAATTCCAAGTTTATAATGGAGTAACTTTTAGAATTAATATAATTAATTAATTAATTAAAGAGTTTTAATTAATTATTAGTTTTATTGGAGCTCAAAATTATAGGTCCATGAGTTCCCACGTCGTCCTTATAATCCTAAGAGACACTAAGGGCTAATTGGAAATTTTAGAATTATGAAATTTTAAATAAAAAGCTTAAAAATAATTAATTGAGAATTAATTATAAATTAGATAATGTGATTATTTAAATTTAAATTTTGTAACACACATGTGGAGGAGTTCACATGGTGTAAATGACCAACACAATGGGAATCCCTTTGGAATTCAGTTGTTCGCTTTCTAAGTTATCCGATTATCTTATTTGATAAGTTATCTAATTGGAATTCAAATTAAATTAAGTTTGACTTTTATTGAAATTTGAATTTGAGTCAAAATTAGACTGCAGGATAAAGGAGAATTTTTTTTTCCTTCCTTATCCGTAATTTGCACCAACCACATGGGGAAATATCCCTATGGTGGCTAGCCCAATAGGATAAGAGAGAGAGGGGATTTTGTTTCTAAAATAAAATAGGAGTGAGAGAAAATTATCAGGCTTTATCTAGGAGATAAAGTTTCGACTTCTTCTAAGAGTCTCACAGCTACTCTATAAATAGGAGATTGTAGAAAATTGAAGAACACAACTTTTACTCTCCCTAGCATATAGTGGCCCGTTTTATAGAGTGAGGAAAAGGAAAATTTTCTCCCAAATTCTACGCCGTGCATGTGTTGGTGTTTGTCGAAAACTAGAGTGTTTGAGTGCTAATTCTGTTTTGTTTCATGTGTGCCCACACACACATCTTCGTAGATTCAAGGAATTGACGAAGAAAATGCAGGTATTCTAAACAAGCTTGGAGCAAGGAACATTTGTGGTCAGAGAACTCAAGTTATCGACCTAATCGTTCGCTAAATAAATTTATTCATAAATTAATTTGATTAATTTATTCATGCATAAATTAATGTGATCTATAGTGTCTCAAAGATTTATGAAATTTTTTGTTACGCATGATCCGCTAGATACATCTTCCGCATAGAAAATCGTTTTCAAAACCAACACTTTTCAACCTCCATTGCAACAATTTAAAACCTTTAAGATTGTTGGAGAAATTGAGTGTAGAAGTGGAAAAGAATGCAGAAAAAAAGAGGACTTAAGGCGTATAGGAATACTTTCCTTTAGGATTTTATTTGCACTCACTTCTCAAAGTTTACTAATGAGTTTCTATTGCAAATTACCCCAAGATACATCAAATTCTTGAACACAATATCTAGTAGTAATATTGTGTTCCATAATGTGAATGGTCTATAAATTTTCTGGAGATTTAACGAAGACAGATGTGTCATTTCATGAATGAACCATTATCTTCAAGCATTAAAACTATTCACATAGAGGTATCTTTTCATTGTAAAGGTATCTCTTCATGTAGTAAAGTATCTATTACAATATATATGTTTATTGCTAATAGGCATTCAAACATAATGAAAACATATCATTAATGGTTGCAAAGGTTCCAAACAATTCAAATCACACGTCACAAAATTGCACATGTTTTGTACCGGGCGCTGTAGCGGGTCCAAAATGCGCTGCAACGCATTTACTAGGGAGATCGGACGCAAATAGCAGCAACAGAGGCGCTGCAACACGCTATCCGTGCACTGCAGTGGGTTTGGCAGCACATACAACACCATTTAATATGTCTCATCTGCTGCAGCACAATAAACACGCAATGCATTAGGTTTTGCTTTCCAAACTGTTTCCACACGTGTTTTAACAGTCCAAAAAACATGTGACTTAAATTAAAAAAACATATTACAATCTCTCAAACATTTTCTTTTTGTCTGAAATATTTCGAAAATATCTAAAGTAGATAATGCAGAGTTGAAGACAGCTATCTAGTTAGAAGATAGTGCAGAGTTGACAAAGCCGATATACACAGCATTTTATAAAGTGGTGCTAATCACACTTCAATTGGACATCTATACACCTCAAAATTTCAAATCATACCTTTTGTTCCTTGCTTGTTAATTTCATAACCAACTATAAGAACAAAAGCATGCATGTTGTGAATGAAAACGGTAAAAGATTCAGGGCAATTTTACTCAAAGAGCTATATTAATAAAAAATATTTTAATTAAGAATAATAGATAAAAATTCAAAATTATACACTTTAAAATTAAGTCCAACAATTTTCTCTAATAATAAACTACACTTCACAAGTGGTAGGTTTTACATATGGACGTCACATAAGTTTTTCTTTTCTTTTCTTTCTTTTTTTCGCTCTATTTCACCACTTACAATTTGTGGTTTTTTCCCCTTGCAGAAACATTTATAATTATTGTTGCGCAATACTACTTATACTGAATAATTGCTCTATTTGAAGAGAAAAAGTTACGCACCTGTCGAACATCTTCGGCATCCACAATTAATTTTTTCATGAATAAGTATCGGCTCTGTTCTTTTCGCTGATTCGAGTTTAGAATTCGAGTTTTGCTACAATAAAAAAACACTCAGAACAGTCACATCTGATTTTTTTGTTACAGTAAAAAATTCTCACACAACATCACATCTCAACTCGAATTAGCGAACCGAACGGGCAGTGATGTGAGAATTTCTTTAGCATAGAGCAGTATTATATATAACACTGACCAACTCAAGTGTATATGAAGAAATGGATCAGATATTAGGATGTGAAAAAACACATCATTGTTAGGATAAAATTTTAAACCGTCATACTATGTTTTATATAATAAACAGAAAAATTTTGTTAGAAAGGAAAGAAAAGAAAAGAAAATTCTTACAAACAAAAATATATGAACTAATGCTTAAGCAATCTATGAGAAAGTCCTAAGATTTTCTCATTTTAAATCACTTTCCACTATGAGCTTTAAGCTTGTAGGATGTTTTTTTTTTCCTCTCTCTCTCTCTGAAAATTGCAAAAAAAATGAAATTCAAAACTACTTAGGGCCCGTTCGGTTCGTTAATTCGAGTTGAGATGTGATGTTGTGTGAGAGCTTTTTACTGTAGCAAAAAAGTTAGATGTGACTGTTTCTGAGAGCTTTTTACTGTAACAAAACTTAAATTATAAACTCGAATCAACGAAAAGAACGAGGCTTTAATAACTATGGGTTATCATAGACTTGTGATTTGAAGATCATCTACAGGGTTTTTAGCATCATTACTTCCCTGAACTTTTAATTTAGCAGTATACCCCCTGAACTTTTTAAATTATCGCACTATGCACATTTTGCTTAGTTACCATTAAATTGGTGACCGAAAGTCCATGTGTCTCTGAGAACGAAAAATCCCATGTCCGACCAAAAAGTCCCAAATCTAATTCAAGCAAATGCAAATCTTTCAAATTCAAATCCTCATTGATGGGTAGTTAACAAAATCGCACACAATATTGCTAAAATTTAGAAATTCTGGGGGCAAATTTTTAAAATTAGAAGTTTTGGATGCAAATCACCAAAATCCAAAGAATATGGGGGACAACAGTGCTAACGAACCATCATCTACAAGGTCATCCACAAGGTTTCTCCTCGGAGATTTTCGGAAATAAAGAAAAATCCTTGGGGGAAAAAAAAGGATAACAAAGAGATGGAGTACCAAACCAAATTCACGATTCAAGGAAGATCCCTGGGGCCTTGTTTGGAATTAATTTCATTTTTATTTTTTACGTTTTTTGAGAAAAAAATAAAAATATTTTTAAAACGGCCTTTCGGACAATAAAAATAAAAAATAAAAATAAAAATAATTTTTTAATTTAATGTAAAATGAGAGACAAATGAAAAATGACTTTTCGTCATTTTTTATTTTTTATTTTTATTTTCTCTTCTCTCGAGCAGAGAAAGAGAAAGAGAAACATTAATGAGTTTTTTTACATTAAAAATAATCTCTTGATAAAACTACCAAACGTATTTTAAAAAAAAATTTGTCTGAGATTGAAAACGTTTTTATTTTTATTTTCATACAAAAAATAAAATTATTTTAGAACGAATTCTAAACGCGCCCTCAGTATCATCTATTTATTTTAAACAGTTCATTGTTATAAATCACTTTTTCAAAATCAAGAAAATTCTTCAGAGCAGCATTGCTAATGACACTTCTGTTAGAAATTATAAATTGGATCCTTTTAGTGAATCATTTCAACTCTATTCAAGAAGAACTTTCAGATCGAAAAAAAAAAGAACTTCTAAGATTGGTATCATCTTAAATGGGCTCCAAATGAGGAGTCAATATATGCTGTAAGGATTAAAGATCTTTGAAATTGAATCATTAATCTTTATCTTTGTGTACCTTTTATTGTAGCGGACTTGTGATATAGACATCAGTATCACTACTTGGAAGTGCTCATTTGTAAATGTTAAATAATATCAAAATTGAAACGGAAATAGTAGAAAATAGGTTAATATGAAAAGCTTAAGAAAGTATATAGGCTAATTTTTAGTTATAGAAATTAATATATCATAACTTGTCAAGTTATGGTTCATAACTAGATAAGTTATGGACAAACTTGTCAAGTTATGGTTCATAGCCAGACAAGTTATGGACAAAAATCGTGAATTATGGACAATAACTTGTCAAGTTATGGTTCATAACCAGACAAGTTATGAACAAAAATAGTAATTTGACATATTTATTAACTTATGTAAACTATTAGCCTATTAATTTTAATTCATCTCAAGTTTTAGTATATTTCTATCTTTCTCTCAAATTGAAAACATGACGTGATCCGATAATCTAATAAAATAAGAAATGATATTTATCCCGTAGATAAATTTTCTTTACTCACATAACAATGGATCCCATTTACTAAGGTAACACTTAATAGGACACACCTTACGAGTGGTTTATCGAGATAGTGATGAATAAGAGTGCTCAATAAAATATGACGGTTCAAAAATTCCATTAATTTCTCAAAAAAAAAAAAAAAGGAAAAAAAGAAAGTGTAGTAGATTTTCTTTTGATCTTTTGTATTTCTACGTGAAATTCCCTGTACGTTTTACAACTTCAATAAGCAGTGCATGCAATATTAATTGTAACATTTATTTCCCGTTTAGTTCGCTAATTTGAATTTTTAATTCGAGTTGAGATGTGACTTTATGTGAGAGCTTTTTACTATAATAAAAAAAGTAAAATGTGACTGTTTCTAAGAGCCTTTTACTGTAACAAAACTCGAATTCTAAACTCGAATCGGTGAAATGAACGGAACCTTAGAGCTTCTTAGCAAAAGATATGACAGGGAAATAAAGAAGAGAGGAAACGAAATGGATTTCATTTATATTGAGGTTTATGAATCACGGCTGCAATTTAGCACGTAAAACAAAAGGTTGGTTACAGAATGTGCATACCCTTTTAAACTTTAAGTACTCCAGAAATCTAATTATGGGTTTAGATTATTATTGGTTCAGAATGTGTATATACCCTTTAAACATTTAGAGGGATATCATAAAAATATTGGTTGCTTGAATCAAATACTTACAACCAATATTCCTAGACAGAAAGCTCATTAGATTCTGTGCATCCTCGGAACCAAACTCCACAGACTATTTCGGTAAAGAATCTGTAAACAAAATAATCACCAATATGATTACTCACGAAGCTCTTGATCCTTGCAATCTTCTGCACCAGAATGGTCCGTGGGATTAGTATGATGATCAGTTTTATCTGTGTCGTTTTCCGGAGCAATATCAGTATCACCACATTCAGATGCTGAGCTCTCCTTCTCCGGGCAGTCAAGTTGCACGCATTCAGCAACTTCACTGTTGTAATTTTCCAGATCATGACCACTCCTATTCGACAATGCTAATTCGTCTTTCTTCACAACGTTGAACAGAATCCCATTTTCGGTCCTTTCGGGCTGCAATAGATCACCTTCAGAGACCATGATGCTTGATCCGTTCATGGGAACTCGGCCTCGGAAATCCCTCTGATCAAAGTCCGTGCTTTCTGAACTTCTATCAGAAAGAGTCCCCCTAGGGCTGTGGAAATAATCGTTGTTGCTTGCCATTTGAAGTGCCATTGAGTTGGGACTGATAAGCAAACCTCTGTTCAGCTCCGTATCGATGTCCAAATTTTGGACAAAGTCGATGAACGTATTTGCCGATGTAGTCCTCATCAATGGCCCACCAGATCTCGTCCAAGAATTTAGATCAATGTTCTCAGATTCACTATCACTTCCATCATGTACGCTCCGGTGGGTTCGCGAATTTTTACTTGAAGGTCCACTTGTGGCGGATCCAGTGGCTCCTTGATGGAACGAGGAAGCGGCATCTGCAAGGAGGTCATCGTCGAGAGAGCCAGTTGAATTCTCTCGAGCAATGCAGTTCCAAGAAGGAATCCTTCGAGAAGCGTTGAATCTGACTGTGCTGCTTAGGCCGTGAGAAGAAGCGGCAGCTCTCTCAGCACTCCTTTTGAGTCTCCGCATGTGGTTGAGGATCGCAACACACTCGTCAAGAGCAAGCTCAGTACCACAGTTTGCTTTAATGGCAGAGAGCTTCTCCCAAGTACACCTTCTCCCTTGGTTGGCCGCTTTTTGCAGTTCCAGATAAGATGGGTTTTGTATAATCTTTGAGTACTGATCAAGAAACAAACGGCTAGTTAGTAACTATTGTAAGAGCGTATCTCACGGTATACAAAAAACAAGAAAACACTGTACCATAACAACTGTAACTAGTCAACGAGTAACTCAAATAAAAAGGTGTAAATGATTTGTGTACCTGAGCAAGTGTGGCCGGCATAACAACAGTGACATCGCCCTCCCATTCTTGAGCAAATAGCCTGGCAAGTCCACCCAATGGAAAACCAAGTTCTAGTATCTGATTGAATCTATGTTTCACCTCCATCTCGGCAAGATGTGCGAGCTATGCAGTTATGTAAGTAAATGGATTAGCTTTATCCCAATAAGCATTAGAGAGATCATCAGGCTACAGGATTCATAAGTAAACAAAAAAAGAAATGAAGTACCATAACCAATGTCAACAATTAACAAGCAATTCTAGCTAAATGTTGAAGATAAGAAATAGCTATTTAGGCCTTTTGCCCCCACAGCAGACAATTATGTCATAATCTAAAAAGTACATATAATGAACACCAAAAATAGTCTGAATTAGGAACTATCTGTTGAAAATGTTTAATGATGTTCCGTACCGAATAGTCAGAAATCAACCAGCATTTTTAATGTTCTACTCCAAAAGGAAAACACAAAAAGAATAGTTAGTGCACACGATAGACATCTAGCAAGTAGCACGCAAGCATTGATATGATCCTACTTCAATCGGCTATGAATTTCTTTTTAAACCGATGCCTGGGGAAAATGAATAAAAAAGGAGTGAAAAGCATCTGAACATGACTTTTCATATCAGTATGAAAACAGATAAACTAGAAGCACTCCATAATAACAGGAAAGGTATAAGAAATAAATCTCAAGTTGTAGATGTTACCTTGGCAGCAAAGTTGCCTCCAAGTTCTCTCCAAAATTCCTTTAGCCTCAACAATGGTGCAATATGAGGATTTGCCTGACTCACGATGAAGTGATTGACATTAAACAGCTCCTTCAATTGCATCATAGGTAAGTCTATCTCTAAGCTACCATCCCTCCACCGGCGCACAGGGGTAGACCCTGCCTCTGGACCCAAATTAAACGGAGGTTGATAAGGAACAATCTCTCCGCTTCTGTCCTTTGCCATGAGTTCCTGAGCCTCAAAAAGGCCAGGAAAGGCACAAGAAGCAGTAACTGCACTCCATATAACAACGTGAGGCGAAGTCAAGTAGTTAAGACATCGAGGAGGTTCATGCTTCCTAGGGGAGCAAACTGTTATACCAAGAACTCGGCCTGTCATATCATATGCTTCTTGAAATGTAAGATTACTTGTGAGATGCCTCAACATCATTTGCAAATGCCTGATCTCGTGGACAGCACCGTGCGTCATGACCCTCTTAACGACCGTGAAAATCCCACCCATCTGATCGAAAAACTGCAACGACTGCCAAGAATCCTCGAAGAAACTTTGCAGCTCAGGCCAAGACCTAGTGGCAACAACAGAACACATGATTGATCCCACACTAGAACCAGCAATAATCCGAGGGATAAGCTTGTGTTCCACTAGTGTTTTAACCACACCGACATGAAAAGCACCAAGAGAAGCACCCCCACTCAAGAGCAAGGCAGTTCTTCCAAAAGCATGCCTTGTTTCATGCACGAAAGCGAGCTTCTCTTCCGGTGAAAGTTCTTCCGAATCTGAGTCGCAAACCATTCTCAACTGGATAGAAACCTCGTCAATGTATTCCTTTATGAGCCTGGGAACATGAAGCCTACCCTTGTGCAGCTCAGGGTTGCACATGTTACCTAAATTCCTAACAAGATCAGCACGCATACAAAAGATAATATCTCTCAAAGATCCCTCTTGGCGACGATGGCGAAGCTCATCTAGCTTGTTCCTAACCAGTTCTTCATCATAAAGGTCCGATTCACTCATCTTCGGGGTCTCTTTATCGAGCATCTTGGCGGCATGAGCCCATTCCTCATACGTCAACGCGGTCCTCATCATGTTCCTCCAGAATTTCCTCCGGTAAGCCATTTCTGCCCTCGTCTTCACATTCGTGTATCGTTTAAGCAAAAAGGCGATGATCGTCACCATCGCCAATATCCCTTGCGGGTTTCGGGGATGCAACCATGACAACATGGGTGCCAAAAGCTCCCTAAATCTATAGATGAGGTGCAACAAGGCGTGGAATACTTGGTGCCTCAAATGTGACATGGACTTACAAAACAGAACTCTAAAAGCAATTGTCCGGCCAACTAAGGTTGAAGGTCCAATGGGAAATAGATCAACATTGGCCTCGTTACTAATATCCATTATGTCTTCACTAATAAAAAAAAAAGCTCAATGTAGGAATGGCTGCCAAATTTGATCAGGAATGAGAATACAAAGATCACAAAAGGGTTCTTCTTTAAACGACCTCAACTTAAAGAACTAAGGAAACGTTTGGTTCATGGATTAGAATCATAATATTAAAACTATTTTTCATTTACCTCTATTTTTTGTGAGAGAAAACTGCAGCGAACTATAAACTATGATTCAAATCGGGATACAAATCCCTAACCAAACAACTCCTAAGTAATTCTGTCTATTGCTCAATCAATCCTTCAGATAACGCAAAATAATCTGGGGAAAAGACAAGAAAAATTAAGGAAATTGAATACAATTATATATCATAGGACAGGTAAAACAAAAAAAAAATGATAGATTTTTCCAACCTTCGAAAGTCCAAAATGGTCTGAGATCTTCAAAGGCAAATCCTTTGACCTGACAAATCCCCTAATTGATATCTAAAATCTCCACAACCCCACCAAAAGCGAACACTAACTACCACAGAGCAGAATCAAAATCCTCAAATTTCAACAAAAGCCCCGCTTCCCAAGTGAAATTCGAATCAATAGCCAAATGGGTGTCTGACGAATGATCCAAAACATCAAAGTATGTGCAGAAATGAAAAAACCCAACAATTCTAGCGTTTTATAATATTTTCCCAGAAAACAGAACAAACGGAATGGAAAAGGTAAAGACTTTCTTTTGTTTGGTTTTATTTATTATTGTTGAAGCCAATTGGATAATATAAAAATAATAAATAATAAAAAATAATGAATTGGGTTTTCTCAGAAACATTGGGAAACGTGAGATAGATAAAGATTAGGATACGGTGACGTTGATTTGAATAGGCAAAGAGGCGGCGAAGATTAGGATGGACTTATTGAAGAATTTGCGTCATAATTTAAATTATAATTTATAATTTATTATAATATTTTTTTATAAAAAAATAAAAATTAATAAAAATTAATTTTAATTTATAATTTTAAATCTATAAATGAAACCTCCACTTAACAAGAGGGATGAATATGATGTTGATAGCAAAATGAGGATAAGGCATACACTTGTCACGCTAGCTGACAAATTATTTATAGGTGGAAATTGGAATACGATTTTCTATTTTAAGTACTTCAAAAAAAAAAACTTTCTATTTTGAAAAGAGCAAAAAAAAAAAAAAAAAAAAAAAAAAAAAAAAAAAAAAAAAAAAAAAAAAAAAAAAAAAAAAAGACATAAAAGTACGGCAAATTCTCACTTTTTCTTTTTCTTTTTTTTAACATAATAAACTAAAGAATTCTGTGATTGGTTTTGAAAAATATTTTATAAGTTTAAGTTTGAGAGTCTGTTTGGATCATATATTCAGATTGATAATTTTAATTTATTAACGAAAATTTTATGAGAAAATATTTTTAATTTTTTATGAGATAAAAAGACTATAATAGAATTCAAATTGTGATTCAAATATACTTACTAAATAAGTCCTAAATAGTTAAATATTTTGATAGAGTAATTATATTTACACCCATCAAATTTATTAATGCCCACCAATTCATAATTTATATTTATTATAATTTTACCTTGCATTAAAATTACATTATAACCACCTCAAAAAAAAAAAAATATTACATTATAACCTATTAACATACCCCACATTAATTATAAATGGACATAATATTTTTTTAAAAAAATTAAAGAGCCTACACCTAGATTAACTATAATTAGAAAGTATTTTCAAAGGAATAAAAATACATACTCCACTTTTTGTTTTATTATAAACTAAAATCAACTTGAAAATAAAAAACGAAGAATAAATCTTTATTAGTTTTGCCTATTAATAATATAAATTAGCCAAAACAATTAAATGAGTAGTTTTGTGAGGATCAAACCCGGAGAGTTGTTATTGTACTTTCTTGTTCAAAGAAAAATAAGGAGGAGGAAGAGGCAAGACGAGGATAATTGATAACTAAACGTAAAGAGAATTGTATTGATTTTAAAAATTATATATAATGTTAATAGTTAAAAGAGATTATATTATAATCTAATTAATACTAAAATTATGTGGGGTTATGAAATGGTTGAATTAGATATTATGAAAATAAAATCTATAAAAGGATAATTTTTTCAAATCTTTATCATATAAATATTAATTAGTTGAGGTATCTATAAATTTTTAGGTACAAATATTACTAATAATGTCTTTAATCTTATAACAATTTGTAAGTGAAAAAAAAAAAAAAAAAAAAAAACCCCAACAAAAGGACCTTCATTCCGAGTGAAAAGAACTTGGAAGGTTGAGATTAATAAAAGAAGAAGGGAGTTTCTGCGATGGATATGACATGAAAATAATGGAAGGGTCTTTACATAATTCCCAAGCAATTAATTGTGCGAACGAAAACGCTTATGGTTGCTTACAAGGAAATACCACATGGCGTAAATGATGGCAAACAAATTACAAAATAGAAAACTAGTTGGACTGCTTAAAACCCTCGTTAGTTGGCCACGAAACGATTACATAATCAATCTTTTTTTTCGTGACCCGCAAGAACTTATTAACTTTCATCCAATCAAACGTGTTACCTCGAGTGGGAAAGTGTTTTTTTTTTCTTTTTTTTCTCCTGTCTCTCACTATTTTTCTGCGTAAAAGGTTATAGTAATCGTTAAATAATTAGCACAATTCTTTTGTATTAAGTCATAACAGTTGTTATTTTAAAAATCTTAAGTCATTTTAAGCATATGGCAAATAAAACACTGTCATATATTGCTCCAAACAAATGTTTATGTATGACTAGATGTATCTATCAAAAAAAGAACATAGCAGATGTAATTCTTCACGAAAAAATTACTTAGGTTTAAAACACCAGTCAGTTATGATGGAATAACTGATATTAATAGTAAAAATGACAGTCGTTAATTGATGTATTTTTTAACATTTTTCATATAATTATTCAATAGTAGTTTATTGTTATATATTTAAAAACGATTTTTAGTTTATAAAATAGTAACTGATTATGCTAGGTTTTCAGCTGGTTACGATTGGCATATGGGCCCATTACAATGGCACCTGGAGAACTTGTCCCCCATTTTCAAACTGGGGGACTATAAACAACTCATTTTTTTTAGAGTTTATCCGGTATTAAAAACTGTCTATTTTGTTTATTTTCTTAATCTTATGTGATTTTGGCTAAATTTAGCAGTCAAAAAGTAACCCTAGCAGGAACATACCGGAGAAGGTGCTTTTTTTTTAATAAAAAGAAAATAATATTTTTATTACAATAATAAAATTCTATTCTATTTTTATATAAAAATAAATTTTACAAAACAAACCACAAGAAAGAAAAAAGAAAGACTGGCCCTTGTTAATATTTCTAATGAGATTTTGACACAGTTGAACCTTTAAGTTTTTATTATTTTAACTGTCATATTTTCTTTAATCTAATATAATATTATATAATCTCTTTGAATAATTTTAATGTGATT
The DNA here is from genome assembly GCF_000414095.1 of Morus notabilis. Classification (NCBI taxonomy): domain Eukaryota; kingdom Viridiplantae; phylum Streptophyta; class Magnoliopsida; order Rosales; family Moraceae; genus Morus; species Morus notabilis. The sequence goes on along the minus strand of NW_010363463.1, from coordinate 333,674 downwards.
ATACGGTTTAATATTGTATCCCGTTAGTATTCCAAAATGGAAATGATGTAAGCTACGATCTATAGAGTTTGCATTCATTATTGCTTCAACATAAAAATTGAGTCATTAAAAAAGAAAAAAGAAAAAGAGCATAACCACTACTTTGACTTTATATTAACTATGGACATTTTCTTTTTTTAGAACCCTTTACGGTACGTAAATGTATTGATAAGTTAAATCTTTTTAACCGACTTTTTAAAAGAAAATCTCCCTTTTTTTTTTTTCCTTTTTTACTTTTTTTAAATGTATTTTTTTTACTTTTATCTTTTTCACTGTAAAGACGTGAAGGTTCGGACCATTCCTCTTGGATGCAAAGAATGGAGTAGTGAAACCGTCTCTGTTGAGAAGTCACTTCACATGAAGTTTGATTTCTTTGCAATAATCTCTTGTATTGAGAGAGGATAATTACCGGTCCATTTAAAAAGTATATTCAAAACATAATTTTTTATTATGACGTTTGAAATTTAAATTTTTTTATAAGAAAAAATATCACAACAGAATTAATGATTTGAATTTAAGGCCTCGTTCATTTCACCGATTCGAGTTTTCAGTTTTAAGTTTTTATAATAAAAAGATCTCATAAAATATCACATCTAACTTTTTCTGCTACAGTAAAAAGCTCTCAGAAAATATCACATCTCAACTCGAATTAAAAACTCGAATCCGCGAAGTGAACGAGGTATATAAAATAAATAGGTCTTACGATATTGACGCTAAAGTTTTAAGTTCTCTTTCTATTCAAAAGACTTGTTCATCAATTTATTCGCGTTAGTTTAACTTAAGAAGGTGTTTGGTATGAGAATTCGTGTTATGGTTCGAATTATGGTTCGTAGTTTGGTACAATATTTTCTCTCATAAAAAACACACACAAACCGATAATGGTTTTGAATACGTGAACTAAACGTATACTAAGGGCCCGTTTAATTTGCTGATTCGAGTTTTTAATTCGAGTTTAAATATGACTTTATGTGAGAGTTTTTTACTGTAATAAAAAAGTTAAATATTGCTGTTTCTGAGAGATTTTTACTGTAACAAAACTCAAATCGGTGAAATGAACGGAGCCTTAAAAGTTCAAAGCTGAAAACTTCTCAATGCCAGGGTACAACTCCATTTCCATCTCAGGAAAAAGTTCCATGTACTATCCATGATGTCTTTCATCTGGTGTATGCATTGCCTCAGCATATCAATTCTCGTATTTCGAACTAATCATGTAAAATTACAAACATATCCATTTGGTATACAATTTGTGAAACCCTTTTTTCTGAATAAGTGCGCTTTGACAGTAACTAAGGGATGTCGAAGATTGAGTTGGAAGAGCAGAGAGGATCTCTCTCAGCTCGATGGCTTCTGCATATTGAAGCAAAGTCGACAAGGGCATCTGACATTACCATTCTCATTCACATGATGTTTTGCAATATCTATGAATGCTGACAAATTAATCCAATATGCATTAAAAATACAATTATTTAAATTTATCTAACTCTTGTCAATCGACATCTTAAAGTAGTCTACTGAAAAAATAAACATGTACAAATAGATAGTGCAAATGTATGCATAAAAATATATTATCCACATCCAGTCCTCATCTACAAGGTAAGGCCCTGTCCCATTCAGAATTGTAATTTACGCATTTATTCACTCCATAACACTCATTTCTTACAGAAATTTCGGCAGCATCTCCCATCAGTTCTCCTAACTGTGCTTTCCAACGTCGTACAACCGGAGAACGGAGGAAGACGGCTGAAACCTCTACTACAAGGTGTGAGTGGAAATGAATAACGAACACGTAAAATTGCAATCCCAAATTGTCCAAACGGGACAATTCAAGAATTAGTGAGCCACTCAAATAGGTCTAAGGTTAATTTAAAAATACAAATACAATATGATAATAAATTAACTCGTAGGCACCTAAAATTCTTAGCAACAATGTACTGCAGTTTTAGTAGTACGTTCAACGCCCACTTGAAAGAATTTCAATAGAAATAAATCTAACACATTTTCATAAACATTATCAAGTTTTATCAATTTATTTTATCAAGTTTTATCAATTTTTACTCGATGTTAGGTGATTATCAATAGAACGGTAATTAAATTTTATTCTTTCTTCATAATGTCTTATTACTAATTAACAATTACAAAATAATTAATAATTAATAATTATATATTTATCGTTTACTATCCTTAAAGTAATATTTTTTAATTTCTTTACTAACTAATTTTACTTAATTTAATTATTATTAATTCTATTCACATACTTACTCTATTTTATTTTAATATTTTATAATTTTTTTTCTTAATCTTTAAAATTATTTTTACAATTACTCTATAAGCTGTTTTATAATATAAAAATATTTTATTGATTATGTTTATTTAAAAGTATTCTATATCAACTAATTTAATTAATGTTATTCTTAAAGTATTTTGTTAATTAATTTTATTAGTTTCATTAATTAAGTAATTCTATAAGTTTTTTTATAAGTCATTCCACTTTGTTTAAAAGTATTCTATATCAATTAATTTTTAAAACATGAATTTAACTAATGTTTAATAATAATTTTTATCTTACTATTTTAAATTCGTTTAGTTCAATAATTTTAATCAATTAAGCATTATTTTATTACATAACATTAATAAATTTAACCTATTTTAAGTGATTATTAGTTAATTTCATACTAATTAATCTTCAAATTATTAATTACTCAATTAATAATTTTTTTAATTAGTAACCTTCGTTTTATCAATTATTCAAATACTAAGATCTATTATCACATTTAATTAAAACATATTACTAAAAGACCACTACATATTCAAAACCACATACTAAAAATAACAATTAACGTATCCAACATAACATCAACATTGATAAAATTTAACATCAAAACAATAATAATCAAAACTAACATCAAAACTAATGAAATTTAAAACCTATCAAATACAAAACTAATCAAATTACCTATTACTCTTATTTCGAAACCTATTTACACATATTCAAAATTATCAACCAACACACAGAAACAACATAATCCAAACTTATCACAATTAATTACAAATTAAAATAACAATTAATTTTAACCTAAACAAAATAACAATTAAGATCAAACCAAATTTTAAATAAGCTAAAAAACTCACATTTTAATCACCACAAAATCGGGTGATTACAGGATGTGGCAGATTCAATCACGTACGGTAGTCAGCGATAAGCAGTGACGGAGCCAGAATATTGTTTGAGGGGAGTTTAAGCTAAAAACGTGAAAAGCTTTCAAAACCATCAAATTATCAACTCTTAATACTATTACATAGTTAGAAAGGCATAAGTATTAAAGTTGTTGAAGTTTTTCTTACGTGATGATAAAAAATTTTCTTAGAACTTTAGTTTTTCCTTGATTTATTATTCCTTTATGCGTATAATTTAGTAAAAAAAAAATGGAACACTTAAAAAATCATTTTGGTGTGATAAATTTAAAAATAAGTTACTGTTGTCTCAAGAATGACTACCCAAGAGGAGGGTTAATTGGGTTTTAAAATATTTGTCAAAATTGTCACAATTTAAATGACAATGAAAAACTTCACACGATAATCTTATCGAACACTTGGTATGCGCAAATTTAAACACTTCAATCGAATGCAAGAAACTCATGGCCCGTTTAGTTTGTTGATTCGAGTTGAGATGTGACCTTATGTGAGAACTTTTTACTACAGCAAAAACTTTAGATATGATTATTTCTGAGAGCCTTTTATTGTAGCAAAACTCGAATTCTAAACTTGAATCGGTAAAATGAACGAGGCCTCAATCAATCTAATACCAAGATGCAAGTCAATCAAGACCAAGACCAAATGGAAAGTAAATTGTGAAAATTTAAAGAGATTAAGAGTAAGAAAGTGCAAACATAATTTATAGTGGTTCGGCAAAATTGCCTACATCCACTGTCGCCGAGCTTCACCGCAACTCGACCTTTTCCACTCTTCGACTGTCCTTTCTACACGATCACTCCACTTTACAAAATTGGCAACTTCTTTAATCCGAGGCTCACCACAACCTCGTACAATCGCCAAACTTTAACTTAGGATGTTGGCTATCCTTTAAACACCAAATTACATAGGATTGGCAACATATGAGAATGAAAATTTTGGTTCAACAAGGAACGCTCAAAATACTCTCCTTTCAATGGATTAGATACAAGATTGATCTTAGGAGAAAGTGTGAACACTCAATCAAAACAAATAACAAGGTAGGCTCAAGAGTGTTTTTGAAATCAAAGTTCAAACAATGAGAAGATTAAAGCAATGTAAGCTTGAAAGAGTTTCTAAGATGTTTTTGGCAAGTTAGGAACTTTCTCTATATGTCTCATAATGTTTTTGAGCTCAAAAAGATGTTTTATAGAAGAAGAAAAAAGTGAGAAAAGGGCCGTTAAGCTCGCTTTCTAACGGTAAAAAATATAGCCGTTGAACAGTAACCGGTCAACTTGTAGAAGCATAAAAACAGTTTTTCATGTTCACCAGTCGGCCGTTAAAATTACTGAAGATCTAACACCGGTCGACCCATATCATCCGGTTACAATAATTTTGTCATGTTTTATGCTTCTAGAAGTCCAAATTTGAATTTAAAGCATTATTATGAGTATAATACAATTTAAAATCAATTTTAAAGCATGTGTGACTTGATTTAAACTAATTTAAAGTCATTTTGAGAGAATGTGAAATTTGAATGTGAGTGTGTGCAAGAGTCATAACCATGAAACAAGAATTGATAGAATACTCACACAATCAATACAAGACTAAGTTAAGAATATAAACCAATAATATACTAGTCTTGCATATTCTTTAAGTCTTCAAGCTTCAGTCCATCTTCAAATAATTTGATTCCGAAACCTTGATTGTGTTCCAATTCTCTTTGCTAAATCTTTGCGCACTCAAGATAAAATTATTAGTAAATCTTACAATTATTTGTTTGTTATTATCAAAATCATCGTTTACTTGGGGGCACATAAGATAAAATGCTATTTGAAGAGGTCGCGGGAAAAAAAAAACATGTTTAAGTAGAGACATATTAAGAATCTGGTCTTGTGGAATGTCCTTTCCCATCGCCGATTCAAAATCGACCAACGTTACCGGCTGGATTGATGGTGGTGTTGACGTGTGATGGGGGCGAAACTACCATCAATGACGCTGTCACAGACACGAATGCATTTTTTGAGATGACTTTACACGCTCTATAAATTTCGCTCTTTCATCCAAATTAGCTGTTAGAGCAACTGCTGCAGCTATCTGCAGCCTTTCCCCTGGACATCTGGGATCCCTTCTAACACCTATTAATTGTCGCAATGCTATCGTAGAACGTCTGCATGGTGATGCAAAAGAACGTGGTAATGTCGTCGTGAAGTATAAGGCGGAATCCTTTTATTTCGTATTAATTCGTTGCATGTATTTGTCTGTGTTTTTTTTTCCCTCTCTCTTTTCCACTGCACCAAGAATGTTGTTGAGATATGTGGTTTGTTGTTCTTTATGTTTTATTGTGTCTAAACTATTTGTTCGTGATGTTTCTTCGTAACTGAAGAAATGCTTGTCACTAAAGTTTTCTTCACTGTTTGCTAAACTTTTCTCGTCGCTAATTACCTAGCGGAAATAAATCCACAAACAAATAGTTGCCGCGAACCATTTAGTGACAATGTATATCGTTGCTAGATATAGTGCCTGTTTAGTTCGCTGATTCGAGTTTTTAATTCGAGTTGAGATGTGACTTTATGTGAGAATTTTTTACTTTAGTAAAAAAGTTAGATGTGTTTCTAAGAGCTTTTTACTGTAGCAAAACTCGAATTCTAAACTCAAATCGGTGAAATGAACAGGACCATAAAGTTTACTCAAATTAAAGCAAAGACATTTGTCGTCTTTGAAAGATCCGAGTCTGAAAAATTCATTTCCCTAACCCTTTTACACTTGGTTTTTTTTTAATAATTCAATAATTCAAAATTTTTGTTTAGAGTAAAAGTATGCCTAAAATATGAATTTTTTCAAGCCTTCTGCACGCTTATATTTGTTGTACAACTCGAATTGAGTGAGCAGATGGTTGAAGACCATATTATTAAAAGCCAAATGAATAGAGGCCCGTTCACTTCACCGATTCGAGTTTAGAATTTGAATTTTGTTACAGTAAAAAGTTCTAAAAAATAATCACATCTAAATTTTTTGCTACAGTAAAAAGTTTTCACATAAAATTACATCTCAACTCGAATTACAAACTCGAATCAACGAAATGAATGGGCCCGTTTATACACATTTACTGCCAGTTGATCATGCGATTATATCCTTATTCAGTAGCATCCTCCTGAGATTATGACAAAAATTTATATCATGAGATTATGACGTTTCTAAAAAGAAAAATGCTTTTTTACACCAATTTAGTAAAAAAACAAAACAAAAAATCACTAAGGTCTCGTTCACTTTGCAGATTCGAGTTTTTAATTTAAGCTGAGATGTGATATTTTCTGAGAGCTTTTTACTGTAAAAATATAAAACTGAAAATTCGAATCGGTGAAATGAACAAGGCCTAATTATTACCGGTGATAATTTTTCCTATGAGGTTTTTAATTGGTTAGAAATTAACATTTAAAACAGTGTGGAGCCTAATATCATAGTCAGTTGAATCGGTTTAACAATATGGCCTTTTAGGATCGATTACGATTAATATCTCCTTTTTCCTTTCTTTGATAAATATAAATAGTGTATATTTTTTATGATCTTGGTACGACTAACGACAACAGTATGGACCAAAACGACACTAGAGAGACGAAGACCGCTTGATTCGGAGAATCACATGGGAACAAGAATATCACAGCCGAGCAAAATGTTTGTGGGTCCAGACAACCATTTCTCTACGCGTTTTTTTTTACATTCGTGGTCGGTGCCAGGTCCAAGTCCAACTAATGAGTGTCCAATTTTAGGGCATGTTCTTTTATCTAAAAAATTAAAGACAATTCAAGTTTTAATTTTATTTAATTTTACGTTTTTTTAAGTTTTAATTTTATTCAATTTTACTTAATTTTATTTAAATTCTAACTTCAACTCAAGTTATAACTCAAATTTAACTCAAAAACTACACTCAAATTATACTCAAAAGAACAACCCCTTAGTCTGTCAAACTTTTGTAAAAGAAAAGGAAAATTATTTCTCAAGCTGTCAAAAACGTCAGTGTTCTAGATTACGTGCACAAAGCACCAGCATTTCTTTTTGTATTGACTAGCAGGACAACTCCACGTAAGAAAAATCATGAAAACCTGATTCCAGGCCCCACAGTTTCATGTGAATCAACCGTAGAAGATCACAAAAAAACATTTAGTATGTTTGGTAGGAAAAAAAAGTAGAATGAAGGAAGAAGGTGGAAAGATTTTAGGAGGAAAAATGAAAATGTAGGTTGTTTGGTAAGAGAGAAAAGAGAAATGAAGAGAAAATAGAGTGGAAAATAATACATGTGGGCCCCACTATTTTTTTTTTCCACAAGTGAGCAGAAAATGGGATGGAAAATAGGGACAACTCATTAAAATGAGCAAAATTACTAAACTATCATTTTCTCCATCAACATCCAAGTAAAAAATTTAAGGGTATAAAAGTAATTTATGAGTAAGATTTTTTCTTTTCTCCCAATTTAACTTCCACTACCAAACAAGTGAAGGTAAGCTCATTTTCTTTTCATATTCTCATACCAAATAACATAAAAAAAAATCAATTTCTTTTCTATCATTATTATTTTCTATCACTTCTATATATTTTTTTTTATCATATTTTTTTCTTTCCTACCAAACATAGCATTAAAAGCAAGCAGGAAAAAAAGAAAAAGAAAAAAAGGTGTAAAGAGATACACTGATGATGTCACGGAGCTTTTCTTTCCTTGGGAGTTGGGATGAGGGAATCAATCTCTCTTATGTCACGACTAAGTCATGACTGTAGAGGATGTTTATTGTATTCATTATTTATTTTAATCATGATTTATAAATTTTTATAATATTTTTTTTATAAAAAATATACATAAAATAAAAATAATTTTTAATTATTATTTTAAATATATAAATTAAACGTCCACAAAAAAATTCATATATGCATCTGTCATAAAGCGAATAATTACAACAATAAAAAAGCAAACCATACGTATAGGAGCAAAAATTATGAACTGCACATGCAAATCTAAACTAAATAGATAATTTCAAAAGGTATGATCTACATGATGTGTGATTTCATGGTGGGTTATATTTAGTGTAAATTACAAATTCAAACATATGGACTAAAAAATTTACCTTAAAGTAAAATACTAAGCATACTTACAAGTTGTTCGCATTTAAGATCTTAAACTATTTTTCTTCTGGATCTTGTTATATGACCCGCTTAAATTTTATTTTAGTAAACAATTTAGATTTTAAATCCGCGTCACTCACGGTAAATTTAGCACCTCTCCAATTTTTTTTTCTTTTCATTTTCATATGTAACTTCAAGTATTTAATTTGGTTTGGTCTATTGAGTTTTTTCAACAAATAAATTAAGGTCTATTTAATTCGTTATTCGAGTTTTACACCTCATAACAGTGGCATCCAAACAAGTGGCCTCACAAGTCAAAATGAGAAACTGTGCTTGCAAGTAATAATGATATTCACGTTACTCTTCACCACATTTAAGACTTTCTCAACACACCTTTTCCCATCATTTTCCACCTTTCTTTTTAGGTGTCATTTATAGTCACTAATACATCTGGGAAATTCCCGTTAGTTACTTTAATCAAATGGGAATTTTCCAATCACTTTTTAAGAGATATAAGGAACAAGTTTGCTTCTTTTTTTTTTTTTCCATTTATTTTTATCTCCCTTGTGAAATGCGCATTATGATTGAGACAGCCAATCCAAAGATATTGCCAAGTCAAGTTTCCCTGTGCTAATTGTCTTGTACCAAGTCAAGAATCCAAGTCCTCACCTCAACCTCATTCAAAAAAATATTATAGACGCGTTTAAAAGTCGTTTTAAAATAATTTTTTTTTATAAAAATAAAAATAAAAATATTTTTAATTTTAAATGAAAATTATTTTTAAAAATATATTTAATAATTTTATTAAAAAATTATTTTTAACATAAAAAAATTTATTAATGTCTTTATTTTCTTTTGAAAGAGAAAAAAATAAAAATAAAAAATTATAAAAAATTATTTTTTATTTCTCTCTCATTTTACATTAAATTAAAAAATTATTTTTATTTTTTATTTTTAATTATATTAAATACTGTTTTAAAATTATTTTTATTTATTTTTCTTTAAAAACGTAAAAAATAAAAATAAAAATAATTCTAAGGCGTATATATCTCTATTAAAAATTGATGACTTGCTCAATCGCGCTAACATTTTTGTTTTTAGAAGTCCTATAGCTTAAAAAAGAAAAAAAAAGAATTAAGTTTGAAATATTCCCTTGTTTCTTACACACCCCAGAAGAAACTTCTTTGTCTTTTACAACAGAATTACCATTCTTGGTTTGGTGGATGCTCAGAAGTCAGAAACAACCAAAAACCAAGCTTGGATTTGTCAGTGATTCAGAAAAACAATTATGGAGGCTGAGAATCTGTCAGTGACCGTTGGATCAACCTGTTATGGAGAACAAGAGGCCAAGAAGAAGAAATTCAAGAAGTTGAGATCAATCAAGCTCTCCAAATCACCAACCTTGAAACCATCCACAAGATCAAGACCAAAATCCCGTTTCAGAAACATTGTCGTTGACATCTCCAGTGAAGCAGAAAACTCACCATATTCATCTTCATCATCTCAATTCTCAAGCCTTAACTTTGATGCAAAAACAGATATTTCCAAGGTAAGCCCACCAATTCTTTCCTTTTGTTTCAGTACAATACTTTGTTTAAACATCAAAATTTTCAATTATTTAGTTATGTATCTGTCCTTTTTTTTTTTTTTTTTTTTTTTCTTTTTTTTTTTTTTTTTTTTTTTTCCTTTTTGTCAATTCTTTGCTTCAGAAATTAGCAAGACCTTTAACAAGACGGTCTAGTTTTAAGGGAGTGAAGAGTTTGACAAGAATGTCTAGCAAGAGATTGAGAAAGCCACTGATGAGGAAATTCTCTGGAGGAAAAGAGTTTGGTCAAATGGAGTATTCTAGATCAACTAGGCTTGTGAATTCTAAGTCAGACCCTGATCAGTTTTCCGTCGTTTCGACCCCGAATTCTTCCAAGTCCAATGCTAGGAAGATGCAGATTCAGGCAAGTCCTGGCACTTCTGAAAATGGTTTTAGTAGTAGTAGTGATAGGACAAAAGGGAGATCAGTTTTTTCAAAGCCAAACTCAACAACATCTCCTGGTCAGAAATCCGCAAGGACTTTGACAAGGAAAGCTAGTTTGAAGCCTTTGAGGACATCAACTAAATCCAAGAGAGGTTCCATGAAAATCCACTCCGAAATCTCTCAGATTTCTGACTCCGGCGTCGAAAGAGCGACATGTTCTTCGACTCTTAAGGACTCGAAGTTCGCTGACTCGCTGCAGCTTCATGAAGGAGGGAGTGAATCAGAAGGGATTTCTGCATTGAAGGTTTGTCCATTCAGTTATTGCTCTCTTCATGGACATCGTCACGCCAGTGCGCCGCCTTTGAAGCGTTTGATATCGATTAGAAGGCGTATGAGGCAGGAAAATCGACCTGTTCGTAGAGAGAGATGTTTTGCTAAGGCTAAGAAAGGAATTCAGAAAAATCTTGTGGAAGAGCTTGATAAGGACTTTTCCTTAGAGATCAATGCTGGACCAGAAACCGAGTCAAATGGATTCAGCAACTATGATGAAGAAGACGTGAAGTACAGCAAGCATTTAAGTCTTTCCGAGACCCTGGTTGGTGAAAAACCAGATTCTGAATCAAATGATAAAGAGCAAGATTCTGTTGCATCAAAACAAGAAGATGGAGACGCTGATTCTGTTCTCAATGGTTCCGAATTAGCTGATGAACTGGCAAGGACTAGCCCGGATGAATATGTTGAAACAACAAGCAATATTGAGGCCTCTTTTGCATCTCAAAACGAGCTAGGGAATGGACAAGAAGTTAACAATAAAGAACAGAAGGAAAATTTGGAGCCAGATCATGCCTTCTTTCTGTTCCCTCCTCGAGATTCGGAGCCTGGAAGTACCAACAATGCAGCACAAAGAATGCAGCTGAAGGATCAGAAATATGTACGGATGTGGCGGTTGATGTACAAGCATGCGGTAAAAGGAGTCGCTGGAGAAGTCGAAAACCAGCCCCCTCTTGAGGGAGTGGCCAAGACAGAACAAGTTGGAGATGCCCAAATCCTAGTTGAATCATCCCAGACTATTCAAGGTTCATCTGAAATGGATCAAGATATGCCAATCAGATCCTACCAGAATGATGCTGTTAAGCTGGTACAAGAAGCATTTGATCAAATCCTTCTCCCCGAAATTCAGGAACTCTCATCTGACGATCGATCAATTACAAGTGGCATCAGTTCAGACCACGAAATCTCTGCACAAGTTCAAGTTGACGACAAGGAAAGAACAGTTGGAGCTGAGAACACAGGCAGTTTGAAAGAAGAGAAAACATCATCAAAGGCAGGGGACAAACCAGACCAGAAAGCTTCTAAGAGCTGGAGTAATCTGAAGAAGATCATTGTCTTCAAGAGATTTGTCAAAGCACTGGAAAAGATGAAGAAAATTAATAGAGGGATGCCGAGGTTTCTACCTTTGCAGCCCGAGCCTGAAGCGGAAAAGGTTAAACTGAGGCGCCAAACATCAGAAGAGCGAAAGAATGCAGACGAATGGATGCTTGATTTTGCACTTCAGAAGGTTATTTCTAAACTTGACCCTGCTCAACAAAGAAAAGTAGCAATGCTGGTAAAAGCTTTTGAAACAGTTCTTCCGCTGCCGGACCATAAATCAAGCCTAAAGCTGAATGTAGATCAAGTTAAAGCCTGCAATAGTGTGCTAGTCCAGACTGGTGAGAAAACAGGTAAAGAAACTGATGAAGGAAACTGTGCTGAAGTTTCGGTGGGGGAAACATCACCTAACGCCAAAAGTGGAAAGGACTATATGGACCAAGTTAGTGACTTTGTCAAGGAAGATCCAGAAGACGAAGTGGAGTTTCTGAAGATCGAAGAAAGCAAAGTCATTCTCCCGAGTGATCAACCCGATTCCTTAAGTACTTGTTTAGATGAAATAGTTCCTCACAGATCATTTGGTGAGCTGAATGATGATGACACTAAGAGCACCTGTGATGAAGTTTTGCATAATGGCAGTGCTCAAGAGGTCGAAAAGAAACTTGACATGAGCATGACTTTGGAACCTGGCAATGCTGGTGATGAATTATGTGATACCAAGGATATAGGCAATGCAGATAGTGAACAACTTGATACATCAAGAAACCAGTCCCCAGTTGATGATGCAGAATCAATCACAGAAAAAGATGCGCCTGAATCCAAGCTCGCACAAGGATCTCCTCCAAGTGAAGAATCGGAGTCTGATGTAACACAAGACGCTCAGTTCGAGAAACAATCATACATCCGACTTTGGGGCTTTGTGTATAAGCACATGATGACAGGTATGAATGCAAAAGAGGGAACAAATTTACAAGATGACGCGGACGGGGAAGCAGCGGACGACACCACGACGATGTCAACAACAGACATTCCTGAAAAGGATGAGGATACAATGAAGAAAGATGAAGCTGCAGATGACCAAAAGGCTGCCCTCGGACGTTTCGAAGCTATAAAGTTAATAGAAAAGGCTATTGATGAAATCCTACTTCCCGAGAATCAGGATAACTCAACTGGGGGTCACTTGATACCAGATGAAAAACGCCAAGGAATTCAACTTGAAGGAGAACCATTCAACTCAGATTCCGCCAACTCTTCGAATGAAAGCGACGGAGAGTCCAGCAAGAAAGAAGGAGAGGATTGTAGAAATCCGGAATATTCAACTGATACAACCCTTCAAGAAGAACGAAAGATTTCGGTTGACAAGCAAATACCAAGGAGCTGGAGCAACCTGAAGAAAATGATTCTGCTTAAAAGATTCATCAAAGCATTGGAGAGTGCGAGGAAATTCAACCCCAGAGGCCCGAGATTTTTGCCCTTGGAAGCTGACCCGGAAGCAGAAAAGGTCAACCTAAAGCATCTGGCAATGGATGAGAAGAGAAGTGCTGAAGAATGGATGCTTGATTATGCACTTCAACAGGCAGTTACCCAACTAACTCCGGCGCGAAAAAGGAAAGTGAAGCTGCTTGTAGAGGCTTTTGAGACTGTCACTCCAACTATTAGAAGCTGAACCTGAACAAAAAAATGCATCAGCTTTGAATCATGGAAAAACACAAAAAACCAACAACTTAATGATTAAGGTAAGACCAAAAATTCTTTGATATATTCCTTTTCTCTTTTTTCGAAAGAAAAGTTCCTTATGCTCTAAGCCATAATTTAAATAACAAAACTGGTTTAATCTAAGTTCTCCATATTTGCTAAATGTGTTGGTGTAAGGCAAGGAGAAGCGGCCATGTGATGAGATCATCAGGATCACTTTTTAGCAGATGTATAATATAAAACCAGCAGCAATGAGATTCTTAAATCTTAGGAGTGATAAGTTTTGTTTTTTTCTCTGATGTTTTCTGAACCTATTAAAGCCATCAGATTGATTGTGAAGAAAATAAAGCATACATTTTTCTTTTAGTTGTAAAAGTTTACTGCAGAGTTTGTTCAATTTGTTCCTACCAATTCCTTGGATTTAGATTCCTTATATTTCTTTCTGAGAATCTATTGGTGACCGAGAATTTTTGGAGAATGTGAAATTTTGTTTAAACATTTGCATCTCAATATAGCAATATTCATTGATGTGTGTTTATAGTACTGGTGTCTACACTTTTGCAAACATTGAAGATTGTCATGAACTGGAATTAGAAAGCTAAAAGAGGCAAAACAAGTAGACGATCCTCCAGATGGCTTCAAAAAAGGTAAATAAAAAATGTCAAGAAATCAAAGGAAATTTAGCAAACTATAATATAGTAAACAAAAATGATATTTTAATTCATTCCTTCTCGAGTAATTTTGGATTTTTAATAGCAAAATTCATCAACTTATTTTTTCTTTAACAAAATAAACATAAATATGTAATTTATTATATCAATATACACATAACTCCTACTAAAAATTAAAAATCTATACTATGATCTTATTATCATTATTTTTTTTTTAAAATAATTAGCCCCACTGAATAGAATGTTATTGCTCAAAAAGATCAACTGACCTAAAGAAGCTTAAAATGTGAACTAAGAAATATTTATATTAGATCCTTATCTAGTCGGCATTTGGCCTATAGATTTTGAAAGATCAAAATGAAAAGAGAAAAATAACCTATAAAGCCAACATGGTAAAATATTAGTCGGAAAACTTTAACTTTCGCTTTATATATATAAAGAACATGAAAGTGTATACTTTTAGAACCATAGAAACTGTCATATTGTAAGGTAAAACTAAAAAAAATAAAAAAACGTGGTCATAACGCCTTCAAAATGTAATAATAAAAGAAAAAAAAAAAAAGAAAAAGATGTGTGGTGAAAATCAACATAGCTGACTCAAAACTTTTAACAAGCACATGATACTCAAGATGGCTTTCGAAATGCTAAGTAACAAAGAAATGTAACACAAATCAAAAAAGCTAACTCAAAACTTTACTGCTGATTTTAAATATATATATTATTAATAATTAATAAATAATAAACAATTTTTCCTTTGCCAAATGAAAAGCTTATAAACTGGATAAGTAATTTTATTTTAAGAAACATATCACCTGTAATTTGGATAGGAACCGATATCAAGTGTTACTAACCATGTGAGACAGAAAACCTATTTCATGTAAAAGATCCTAAAATATTCTGGCCACTCTTGAAGCAAAATCAAAATAAATGAACAAATTGATTGATATGGAGCATGAAGACATCAGGCCTAGCATAGATGAAAAGAAGTGACGCATCTATTGCAAAATTGACACAATTACGTGATAGGATCTTCTTTTAAAAAATAATGGAGCCAATAGTCACCGAGAAGGCGCTCGTGGCCTAATGGATAAGGCGTTTGACTTCTAATCAAACGATTGTGGGTTCGAGTCCCACCGAGCGTGCTTATTTAACTTAGACTTTTATAATTTTAAGTTGTTATCCCTGTTAATTTGGCTGGGTTTAGAAGACACGAGTTCAATGATTTTATTTTTAATGCATGATTATGAAATTGGGTTTAGTTAATTTTTTAATAAATTATTTTTAATATAATAAAAAAGTGAAATTGTATTTAATTATAATTATTAATTAATATATATAACATTGTTGATAAATACTAGAAAATAAAAATAAAAAAGGAAAAATAACTCTCAGTCGTTTTGTAATTTCTTTATGAGAGCCCTTCTCATTCTTTTTTGTTTTCATTTTCGTTTTCAAAACATTTGCTAAATAAATACGGTTTGCAGATCGTTTTTATTTTCGTGCATCAAAATGTGTGCAAGAACGTTTTTAAAAATAATAAAAGATCAATTCCAAACACACCTAAGAGTTTTTTACCTAGCCGGGTTGGATTGTTATTTTTCTCTTTTTTGAGTTATTGACAAAAATAGTCCTCAACTTTGAGCACAATGGAAATTTTGGTCTTTAGATTTTTAATTTTAACATATTAGCTCCCGAACTTTTGATTTTCGACAATTTTGGTCCTTGACATCAAATTTGATGAATGTTTTCTGAAATTTAGTAAAAATAATCACATCCTTATTGCATGACAACTGAAAATTTTACATAAATAGTTATAGTATGTGTAAAATGTTATAGTTTTCAATAAGTTTTAATAGTAATAAAGATAGAATTCTACATGTAATGTACTCCCTCGCAAAATTTTATGTACTCACGCGATTAATACGTGATCATCATTGTTAAATTTTAAAAATTATTCATTAGTTTTAGTATCAGAGAACTACCAAAAACTGAAACTTTAAGGACTAATAAATCAAAATTAAAAGTCTAGAAATCAAAATGTCACTATATGAAAGTTAAGGGAGTATTTGTGTCAATTAACTTTTTCTAAATTTTTTTGCAAGTTTTTTGAATTTACGTTATACCTTCTTTTTACAACTGAAAATTTTTTATCTATTGAAAAATTAAAAAGAAAATTCTTACCTTTCAGTTATCAATCCTACCATAATTTTCAAAAGGATTAATGTTTTGGGTATCATTAGTTTGAATATTTTCTTTCGTATAACTGCTATGTTAATACTTATTGCAAGTAATTTTCATAATTATATTGATCAGCAATTTCAGAATGCACTAATATAACAACTGGTAATTATTTTGATTACTAAAACTTACGGGGCAGCAGTAGAAGAAAAAGAAAATCAAAATAAGCAGTGACAGAATCAGAAGTTTATATCATGGGGGCAAACAGCTAAAACAAAATTTAATCAAAATAAGTTCTATTAATGCCTTAGAATTGTCCCCGATAGGTTTTCTTTTTTAGTGTCCCATACAGATTTTCATGTCTTGAAAATGTTATCTATTATAAAATTAATATCAAGACAATTGACGATTGAGTTTTAAGTTTTTGTGTGTATAGTTTTTAGGAAAAAAAAATAATATCTTTAATGGGGGCAAAAAGAGTAATTTTAGTGGCGTTAATTATATGTCAATATAAGAACATTTATTTATTTATTTTTGAAAATGAGAGCTTTCATAAGATTTATTTATCCTTTTGTAATTGCTGACCTATTATTCAGTAACATTTATATATATAAGATAAGATTTTTAATCCTTCAAAAATAATATGATTTTAAAAATAAGTGTTATTTTTTTTTTTTGAATGCAATATTTCTGAAATACTCTTTGTCTTAGTTTTATTTTTTTAAAAATTAAGCCTTACAAAAACTTTCCTTTTTCTTTTTTTATTCATTAGGGTTCACACGAGAGGGTAAGTGGTTAACCTTTTAGGAAGTCAACCTACTTCTACCCCCATACGAATAGGAGTCATATTCAAGAAAGAAGTTTATCTATTCGTTTATTTTTGTTGATATTATAAAGAAGAAACTTCTCTTTTAAGTCCCAAAAAAAAAAAAAGAGAAAAGAAAAGAAATTTCTATTTAGTCTAGAAGACTAGAAGTTGACCTACACATTGGAGAGCCTAAAGATAAGTTGTGGCCCAAGGCAAAGGTCGGTAACATGAATCCTATTATTTATACACTAATGACCTTGTTTTAGACACAATAGTAAAATCAAAAATCACAAAGCAATATTTGGTTAAACGTCTTCTTCTCCTCTCATGGCGGGTATGCAATATTACTTCTTTCCTACAGATTTCTATTATCCTCGACCACAGTCTCCAACTTTAGAACGTCCCACAAAAGTAGTTCCTCCTCCTGAAGAATACCAGAAGAAATCTGAAGGCAAAAATATTATTATTAATAATAATAATATTATTGGTGAATCGCAAAAGGCCAATTATTATTTGGATCAACATAGTATCAGCAAGCTGATGCATTTATATCCTTCTGTCTCTGAGTATAAAAAAAGGCTGACTTCTTCTTCTTCTACTATGGCGTTATATTGCGCCCTATCTACCTATAACAATAAAGACAAGTAATAGAATTACTTTTTTTTTTTTTTTTTAATTTTGCCTGGATATGTGGAAACTAGGTTATTCTTTCTTTTACAATATTCAATCAGAGGAATTTATTTTTTCTTTTCTTTGTTTTTGTTTTTTAATTTCTTATAATGAATTTCAGTTTTGAGTAAGAGTCACTCTGTGCCTAATATTGTTGTTTCTGAGAATTTCTTTTCATGGGTATGTTTTATTAGGGTTTTTCTAGTTTTTACTGCACCAGTACTTTCCTAAGGTATATTTATTTCAAAACTTTAATGACCAACGCAAGGGATCAGAGAGATGATTTTGGCGGTTGGATCAGTTTGATCTGGTCAAAATTAAATGTGATTACGGGACAAACTCTCCCGAAGTAAACATTAAACTAAAAAAGTACATAAGTAAAAAAAATTTTCGTACCCGAATACAAAATTTACCAAAAATCGTTGTTGTGTTGAATTTGGGATGATTTTCTAATTAGAAAAATTCGGTTTTAGATAACTGATTTTTGAATATACTATTCTCGTAAAAAAAAAAAAAAAAGTGTCTGATTTATATATATAAACAGTTACACTTATTTTCTATCCTCTCTTTAAATTTCTTAAAGGATATCAATGGCGAGCTAAACTTTTTCTTTTAAGAGAAACAGAAAGGCATATTTACATACCCGAAGATAGAATTTTCCAAAATATTGTTGTGTTGATTTTGGGATGATTTTCTAATTCGAGGAATTTGCTTTTAGAGAATTGATATTTGAATATATTATTTTGGGTTAATTTTATAAATGTTCCCTGAGTTTTTAGATGATTCTTAAAGTTTTATTTTGTTTCAATTTCGGTATTTCACTGAATTAGGCGTTAAAATTTGATGAAATCTGTGTAGATTAGAGATTAAATTTTGAGACTATTTGGGAAAATTAATTTTTGTTTTTTTAAATATTGTTTTAGTCCCTAAAGTTTATACATTTCAAATTTCAGTCCTAAATTTTCACAGATTTTGTCAAATATTTAACATCATGATAACAAAAGAACCGAAGGTGTAACAATAAACGCTCAGAGACCAACTGTGGAATATTTAAAAAGTCAAGAACTAAAATAAGATTAAAGATAAAACTCAGAGACTATTTGTGAAATTAACCATATTATTTTTGTATAAAGAATTGTCTGATTTATATATAAAAACGGTAACACTTATTTTCTGTCCTCCCTTTAAGCTGTAGTTTCTTAAAAGCTTTCAATAATGAGCTAAACTTTTCTTTTAAGAGAAACGGCGTGCTAACTAAATACGTATAAAGTTCATTTACCAAGTTGCTTGATTTTTCTTTCTTTAGGGGGAAAAAAACTTTCTAACTAATTAACCTTGTTTGATCAGCAAAAAAAACTAATTAAAAAAAAAAAAAAAAAAAAAAAAAAAAAAAAAAAAAAAAAAACTATTTAACCTTGTTTCTTTTTGCGTGGAAATTTTGAAAATTTAATTGCGAAGAGAGACTTGAGTGCCCTATCGTTTGTTGTACGTACCCTATTCGAAGCCTAATGACCAAATTGATTACAATTGTTCAAGCATATCACAAGTGGTGTTCATTCTGTTTCAAAAATCATGTTAAGTGTGAAGCCTAATTATTGTTATGATGAGATAACTTTAATTCAGAAGTACATAGAGTTAATTTGCCTGGGCTACTTTTTAGAATTTGATTACATTTAATTATTTTCTTTTTATGAGGATAACGATAATTCATTGCTCGCGCAAAGCACGATGTGATGAGGAATAAATTAGAAATAATTAGAAGTTTAAATTATATGTTTCTAAACTTAGAATATTTGAATTTATTTTTGTGTTTATCTATTTGGATTATTAAGATTTGTCTAAATTATTTGTTTACTTGGTAATGTTTATTTGATTATTA
Organism: Morus notabilis; assembly: GCF_000414095.1. NCBI lineage: Eukaryota > Viridiplantae > Streptophyta > Magnoliopsida > Rosales > Moraceae > Morus > Morus notabilis. Next base: position 314,115 of record NW_010363463.1, on the reverse strand, counting down.
GGTTTTAATGGTCGACAAATAGAGATGATGTTTGTATTTTCTACTTGAGACGTATTAATTAAATACGTATATTTTCTCGTTCTTGTTTTCTCTTATCTTCCTCTTTTTTGTTTCTTTTCCCTTCTTCTTCTTCTCTATATTTCTTGAATCAACTTGGCTGACATTAAGATAATTCCTGTGACCATTTGTGAAGTCTAGTTATTCATAGTACTTTTATGTATATACTAGGATTTTTCTACAAAATAACTCATTCAAATTCCAATTTTGTAAAAATGGTGAGATTTATTCTTTTTATAATTTGAATTACAATTTAAATTATGTATTAAAGTATTTTTTTTTATAAACTACTTTTTTACTGTAAAATTTTCTTTCATATAAATTTAATTTTTAATTTGACCCGTAAAAAGAACGGGATAATTCTTCTTGGTCACCCGCATGAATCATGATAAAAAAGTAAGACGATCAACCGACATCATTGAATAGCATGTGATTGAAGGCCCAGTCCGGCCGTCTGCAGAATATACACCACTTCCTATGCCTGCTGGGCCCTTCATTTATGTCCGAAAGAAAAAATCCGTTGGGAAACCGTCAAATACATTACAAAATTTCCAATTGAAAGACTTGTTGCCCAAGTCATGACTTATATATTATTAGGTCTCCGAACATAATGATAATTGATAAGCACAAAGAAGAAAAATCTAGATCACTCCAATCCAAAACCAAAAGTTTTTTTTTTTTTCATAGTTGGCATGCAATATTACTGCTTTCCTAGTGATTTCCACTATTCCTCAACCACAATCCCTTAATGTGGAACGTCCCACAGAGAATATGATTCCTCATTTGACGTAGAGAAATTGGGGAATGGGGTTTGGGGAGCAAAGATATTGTGATGAACCACAAAAATATGCTAATATGGTTAGTCATAAAGAGGGTGAGACTGAAAATTAGTTTTTGAAGCGGACTTGTTTGTCTTCTATGGGGTTGTATTGTGTCATATATGAGTATTTATATCTATATCTATGTCGATACCTAAATATTAAGGATCCGTTTGGTTCATGATTTCAAATTATGTTTATGATTTTAATTTTTAAAATTTAAAGTTTTTGCCAGAGAAATAAAAATTATAGCAGAATCAAGAACTACAGTTTAAACCATGCAGAACCCTTAAAACAAATGTAACCTAAGTTGTTTATTTGTTGTTTGTGTAAGTAGAATTTTTGAAGTCCAAGGAATTTCAATGGTAAAGGCGGTTATTGTTTGTTTTAATTGTAAAATTATTAGCTTTTGAGGTAGGCGGCGAGACAATATTAGGTCACGTTGCAATTACTAATTGCTCTTTCATGAATTTTGTATAATTCGAGGCCTCCTATGTTGAATCTTTTTTTTTTTTCTTTTTTTTTTTTAAGAATTTAACTGCTTAATAAACATTTTTCCTAGAATTCTCCAAAAAACGAAAAAGAGAGAAAAATCTGTGATTTTGTCTATAAACACTGTATTAACATGAAATTAAAAAATAAAGGCTATTAAAGAAATAATTGTGATTTACCAAACATCTATGAGAAATCCACCCATAGTTTTGTACAAGCAAGGGTACTTCCAGGAATTTAGGCGTGCGCCTATCCCCTCGTTTAATAGTGAGGGAGGACCCCAGGAGGCGGAGTTCTGGATTGACTCCATAGTTAAGCACTTGAGTACTATGGGAGTCCCAGATGAATACTGGGTGGAATTTGCAGTGTACAAGATGGAAGGGTTAGCAAACACTTGGTGGAAACAGGTCAAGAGGAGAATGGATGTCGCAGGGTTGACCTGGGAACAGTTTGAGACGTTGTTCAATGAACAATACTTCCCTCAGAGTTACAGGGAAGAAAAAG
>NW_010363463.1:310538-311926 GCF_000414095.1 Morus notabilis | reverse complement strand
AGTGATAGAAATGCTCCATACGGGCCCAGGTGTCACCATTGTGGGCAGGTGGGCCATATTAGGAGGAATTGTCCTAATCGGCCGCCGGCTCAACAAGCCCAAAGTGACGCTTCCTACAGCCAAGAAGGGCCACCACAATACATGCCACCATACCAGCCGCAACAGATGCCATACCCTCCTGCGCCGACTTATCAGCCACCTCAGTATACACAGTTCCGACCTCAAGCGCTGAGACCGGCACAACTGCCTCCACCACAACAGTATAAGCCTCCGGCTCAACGGCCTAATGTTGGTGACAGAGGAAAAGGAAAAGTACAGGGACAAGCTTATGCCCTGGCAGGAGGTAGCTCTGGAGGTCAGACCAGCAACGCGGTGGTTGAGGGCATGCTCCTAATTTCTTATTCTTTTGCTCACGTGTTGTTTGATACAGGTGCCACACACTCGTTCATATCAAGCTCTTTTGTTCGGACTTTGAAACTGAAGAGTGAGAATTTAGAAGTCCCGATGACTTTGAACTCCCCACTGGGATGTGTGGAGGTAATGAGTGTGTGTAAATCATGTGAAATCACGATTGGTAGTGAGCGATTGAGAGCAGACTTGATTACCCTTCTGATGACCCTGTTTGATGTGGTACTCGGAATGGATTGGCTGTCAAGGCACGGTGCAATTGTTGATTGCTACCGTAGGAAAGTGACCTTGATGACGGATTCCAGAGCAGTAATTTCTTATCAGGCAGAGATTCAAAGCTTTCTCGAACTCGCGGGGTATTACTGGCGTTTTGTAAAGGATTTCTCAAGTATCGCTGCACCGATGACTCGGTTGACGAGGAAGGAAGTCAGATTCGAATGGAACGCTGAATGTGAAAGTGCTTTTCAGGAATTGAAGGTCAGACTGACAAGTGCACCAGTCTTGACTATTCCTGACAGTGAAGGGCTGTATGAGGTATATACTGACGCCTCGGGGAGTGGGCTGGGCTGTGTGTTGATGCAAGGTGGACGCGTTGTAGCTTACGCATCCCGACAACTAAAGCCACATGAACAGAATTACCCCACTCATGATTTGGAGCTGGCAGCAGTGATATTTGCTCTGAAAATATGGAGATGTTATCTCTATGGAGCAAAGTTTCAGGTCTTTTCTGATCATAAAAGTTTGAAGTACTTGTTTACTCAGAAAGACTTGAATCTCAGGCAAAGGAGATGGGTGGAGTACATGCATGACTATGACTTCACTCTGCAGTATCATCCTGGAAAAGCTAATGTGGTGGCTGATGCCCTTAGCAGGAAGCCGACGGGGACTCTGGCATCATTAGCTTTGGAAGATTGGAGAAGGACTGAAGTGGTGAGTGAGTATGATCTTCAGTTCTACGAAGATTATAACCAGGCTATGGT
>NW_010363463.1:308792-310042 GCF_000414095.1 Morus notabilis | reverse complement strand
TCCCTGGATGGAAATGGGAGCACATCACCATGGATTTTTTGATGGGCTACCGAGAACCGAGCTGAAGCACGATGCCATCTGGGTGGTGGTGGACAGGTTGACGAAGTCCGCGCATTTCATACCGTTTCATGCAACGTATTCTCGGAAGATTCTGTCAGAATTGTACCTGGAGCACATCGTGAGGCTATACGGAGTGCCATTATCCATCACGTCAGATCGTGATACGCGTTTTAATGTAAGGTATTGGAGGAGTTTCCAGGAAGCCATGGGAACAGATTTGAATTTTAGCACCGCATTTCATCCTCAGACATATGGACAATCTGAAAGAGTCATGCAGATTCTGGAGGATATGCTTCGTGCTTGTATTATGGAATTTGGTGGAAACTGGAAGAAATACCTGCATCTAGCTGAGTTCGCTTACAATAACAGCTATCAGGCCAGTATCGGTATGGCACCGTTCGAGGCGTTGTATGGTCGTCCTTGTAGGCCACCTGTTTGTTGGTTGGAATCGGAGGATAGACTTACAACTGGACCAGATGTCATTCAAGAGAATGATGAGAAGATAGCTGTGATTCGAGAACGCCTGTTGACAGCTCAAAGTCGACAGAAGAGCTATGCTGACAGAAGGCGTAGGCCTTTGGAATTCCAAGAAGGCGACTTTGTTCTGTTGAAGGTTTCCCCACGTAAGGGAGTTACTCGGTTTGGTGTGAAAGGGAAGCTTGCGCCAAGGTATATTGGACCATTCTCGATCGTGCAGCGAGTCGGTGTTGTGGCGTATCGTCTTGCCATGCCGCCTGAATTATCTCATGTGCATGACGTGTTCCATGTCTCCATGCTTCGGAAATGTCAACCTGATCTGGAAGCTATAGTGCAATGGTATGACGTTCCGATACAGGACGACACGACGTGCGATGAGGTACCGGTCTAGATTATTGACCGGAAGATGAAGAGTCTGCGTCATCGTGAGATCCCGTTAGTGAAAGTGCTGTGGCAGCACCATGGTGTTGAGGAAGCAACATGGGAGCTTGAAACGGTGATGCAGGAACGTTATCCGCATCTGTTTGCACTTTGAGGTGAGCTTTAATTTCGGGGACGAAATTGCCTAAGGGGGGTGGAGCTGTAACACCCTGAAGAATTAATTGAGATTAATTAAGGTAACTGAGATTATTAGTGTGCCTAATCTGATTTAATTAATTGAGTTTAAATAATCCCAAGGTATTTAAATTATTCACAGTAATTTATTTAATCCA
>NW_010363463.1:308340-308665 GCF_000414095.1 Morus notabilis | reverse complement strand
ACACTTCCGTGCTCTCTCTCTCCCATTTGTGTCTCAAATCAAAACCGGATTCGAACCAAGAGTGATTTCAAAGAGTTTTCAACGTCAAGAGAAGGATTCGAGGTAAGATTACTGAAAGAACCTCTCTTGAATCTATGCTTTTCGGATTTCAAAACTTATTTTTGGTTCAAAATGGATTTTGATGGATTTTGAGTAAAACTAGGGTAGAAATTGGAGATCTTGGGTTCTTTGGACTTGTTTTAGTACCTAGAACCCGGATCTAGTGGTTGTCCCTTGAGATTTTGTGAATTGGGACTGGATTTGCAGGTTTTTAAACTGATTTCCG
>NW_010363463.1:307547-307726 GCF_000414095.1 Morus notabilis | reverse complement strand
TTTAGTCATGGAACCTCATGGTTTGTCCAGTCATGGGGCCCGCGGCTTGAGTAGTTCGTGGGGTCGTATTAACGATTTCAAAATGTTTAATAAATGATTTCTTAAGCGAAGAGATCTTGTGAACTGGTAATAGAGTCTATTGCTGTAAGCCTAGATAGGATGCGGAGAGTGCATCCTCG